>NW_017306814.1:98646-124152 GCF_000935625.1 Nanorana parkeri
TTTGTAGGGCTGGTAAGGGGTCCAAAGGACTCCTTACCAGGTCAATGTAGCTGGGACAGAATTCTACATTAAAAAAAACACCAAAAAAGGGGAAAATAACTAATTTAATCTTAAAAAGCTGATCTTCCCAACTTACTGGCAGCATTTTTAAGGCAAATGTTTCATTTTTTTATGGATGAAAAATACATTTCTCTTGTAGATAAATACCACAAACCTGGAATTGAATCTTTACAATATCATTGATAGAATTAAGGATATAATTATCCTTACATGATTACATGTTAAGTGAAAGTTTACATCATTTAAGCAAAAGATTGGTTGGTGATCTGAATCAGTGGCCTTCTGCATAGTTGCCAAATTTAGAGTATCAATGGGTAAGCCATCTTCATGCTTTTAAAAATGATTTAAGGACCAACGGCCTCAAGAATCAAAGTGTCCATACTAAGAACTGTCTCTATTTCTCCACCATCTCTAATCATGTTTATACCTGCCCTGGCATATGACTATTTGAATCTATTTGGTGGATGGCCCATGACGTTTTCTAGTAACCTGATAGAGTCTTCATTTCGCAGCCTGTAATAGAAAACTGACAGCTTGATCTGAGTAGCTGTCATGGGCTTTCCCAACACCTGTATAGAGTATTGGTGTACAGGGGCAGAGAGCATAGATGGGCTGCTAAAAATATGATTGAATAAAAACTTGTCTTGCTTAAAATGAACATTCATGGAAAGTAAGAACCATACATGATGGAGCACAAAATGGACACCTCTGCACTGTTTAGATTTGATAGGAATTAAAATATTCAGACCTCAAGATAAAGCTGCCTATTTTGTACTTGTTTCAGAGTTTGTGATATTTTTTGTAATGAATGTTTTGATACTATACATGTGCTTTGTAGACATAAATTGTTTAAAATTTTAAGAAGTCTCTGCTCTTTAAAAAATAAATGTGTTATTGAATAAATCAACAGTTTGTGTCTGTTTTTCATGAACATAAGGTATACTTACCCTATTGTTGTATGACCAACCAAAGAATATATATATACTTCAGTGAGTCCGTTCTGTTTTAGTAAAGCAGGATTGGTCATGTAATGTATCACAATAGGCTCATGTATGTTTCAATCATAATGTAAGCAGGTCTCCTGCGATGGAGGTCAATTAGACACCTACCCATGTATGGTTAGTCTAAGGCCCCATTCACATTCCACATTCTGGGATTCCTGCAGCAAGAACCTATGGATTCCAGCAGAAGGAATCCCAGGTGTCCCTGTTCAGATGCGGCCACTGTAGCCATTGCAGTTATTGGCAAGTCGCATCTGTCGGTACATGGTACCAAGTCCTGTGTCGATGGGCGGTGGGCCTGTGTCAATGGTCAAATCCAGGCTGATTTTGACATTAGTTTGAGATGATTCTGGGATCATTCTAAATGAATTGGCAGGTTCATTTGACCTGATTCAAGCTGCTGTTGTGTTCCCATTGATTTGTATAGGAAAAGAAGCCATTCTGACACAAAAGCCTCTCAGCATAAGCCCTAACACCTCAGTGGTACCTTTATTTTTGTCCTTTATCTATACTGTCTTTCCCTATTACCAATTGCACAATAAACTGCCCTGCTATGTCTGATTGGAAAAAAAGCTGTATGATTTTAGTAAAAATTCAAGCAAAAACAATGTTCTAGCATAGATTTTATTTTAGTGATGAAGAACATTGTGTAAAGAAAAAGAAAAACAATCAAAATCTTTGGCACTTGAATTATGTGTACTCCACTGCCATCCATACATCGTACCCATTCATTCCATAAATATAGAATGTTAAGATGCGTTATATGCTTGATCAGCTCTGTTAAACCTTCTGCACTAAAACAACAGATGGGGTATAATCCATTGTGATTAATTGAGATATGATTACTGTCAACACGTATTATTAACATTATAAGTAAAGAAACAGGAAATAAGCTATTTTGTACCAAATGAATACCCCAGTGAACCAGGCTCTCCAGTATTATACCAGATGTGGATTGTTTGCTGCAACCTACACACTACACAATCAAATCAGGTGAATGTGAATGTTTGTGCTTATGAAGGAGGGGCGCTCTGCATATATCCAATAATGAATCTGGCCTATCTCAAAGGAAAACATGTTAAACACCCAGGAACATCCTTTTTTGACTGATTAACCCTTCAGCACCTCCTAATCTGACCATAAATGTCTGGACTGGACATATACTTATGTCCAGTCCAGAACGGCTCCTTCGATCAGAAAATCGAAGGAGCCGCTCGGAACATTTTCAGGTGAACCATGTCAGAATACAATAGCCCAGTGTGAGATTTGGCCCACAGGTTGAGCAAAAAAGTTATAACAGGGCATGACCTTCTGTAATGTAAGCTGGCACAGCCTTCATGAGAGGGTCAACTCTGCTCTAAATGTAGGAGCAGTAAAGCATTGTTGCCACCCCATCACAGAAATCTGCATTAGATGGACTTCACTAACAGGCTCAATGGGTATTTGTGGGACATTGTAAGGGGAGCTATGAGAAATCTAGATGCAGATGCACTTATAATTAAGTCCTGCAGCGCAATGTTTTTATGGTAGGCCATGGTTCTATTTTAAAGTACTAAACTGGCCATAAAGATGCCTAAAAGTCCAAAATTTTCAGTTATCCTATCAGCTCAATATGATTCAGTACTCACAGTTGTATTCTAACTGTCTACAATGTTACAAATATTACAAATATTACAAATACATATTTATATCTCTGTATAAAACATTGTGCTGTCTGCATGTTGGAAAAACTTTCAAGTTTAAACTTCTATCAGCCAGGTAGTGGTAACAACCCTTTGATGCACAGGCCTTTCACAATAAAAAAAAAATCTGTACTATAATTGCCCAAAAACCATCCAGAATATCCATAAAACTAGAGCAGAAGTTGCAAGCACAAATAATTTGTCATCCTAACTAATTTGACTGTAGTAAACTAGATGCCCATGGACAGGCTCCCTGTCTGTACCATGACAGCGAAGCTTGAACTAGTGTGGAACCGTGATAATTTATTAACCCTTTAAAAAATAAAAACATGTTTATAATTCCAACAGTATAATAAAGAATTGTGTCTAGATGTGATTTGATTTAGACACACATTTGCAGGGCTCAGAGGGCAGCCTCGGTCCTCGAACGCCAAAAATACTAAATCAAAAGACTAAACTGAAAACATTTAATCTCACTCTATATCTCTAGCTCCTTTCTGGAATGGTGCAAATTTCAATGCAGATCCAATTAAGAACAAGAAATGTGCTATTTTATGCTAACTATGAATGAATAAAACAAAAAAAAAACTATATCTAATGACACCAATTATTCCATCTTTAAAGGAGAACTGTGGGGTAAGTTTTTTCCCCCCATAGTTCTAAGGGTCACGGGAGGACATAAACTAGCATCCTCCCATGACCCAAAGCTCAGTATATTGCAAGCTACAGCTCGCGGTATACTGGGACTGCCGCAGCTGAGGGGCGGGTGAGCGAGCGACGGTATGCATTAGCTCACTTCTCGATCTATTGAGCCGACATGTGACAGTTTCATTGTCACACGTCGGCTCAAACTATGAGGTTGAGTGATTTTCACTCACCTCACAGTTCTCCTTTAATAATTAATATGGCATATACAGGTATATATACAAGAGAGGTTTTCCTGCACCCTGTATCTGCAGAGCTCTAATCACCTTTCATAGCATGCAGCTCAGCAGAAACCTATATATCTCTAAATAGCTCTTCTACTTAAACTAAAAACCCCAGAAATGGTTCTGACCCCCGTCTACTACTACACTCCGGTTCACAGCTTCTCCGTTTTACCTGTATTTCTACAGCACCACCTACTGGTACAATTGGAGACTGCACCACATTCATGGAGACACATTGGGACCCTATGAGCAGTATAATTTTTAGGCAGGCTTCAGTTGCAATGGGGCAGGGTTTCCAACCATCCAGAAATGGCCAGTATGTCAGAAATGGGGGATTTTATATTAAAAAAATGGTAGAAATGCACTGATACATAACAATTCCTATTAAAATTTTAGGGCTTAACACTTATTTGGTGGTCTCATCCGATACAGACGATAGATAATATTGCAGCCTACAGAGCAATACCAACCTGCATCAGTCTTGTTCTTGTCACACACAATGGTTAAATGCTAATACATATCATCATTGCAATAATTCTACTTATATAGGGTCACTTTTTTAAGTTAGACAATACAACCATCATGAGTAATCTGACATTGGTGTGGCGATAGAAATGATAAGCTGTCCTTAAAGTGACACTAAACTCAGGAATTAAACCTTAAAAATGCATTTGGGTACTTTACCTATTAACATAAATGTATATCCAAGCTCGCTCCCATGATGGACTACAATCTCAATACAAATTAGTAAACTAAACATGAGACTTTAGTCCATCACAGGAGCGAGCTTGGAGTGGTGGCTACTTTACAACACACACAGTGACCATGGGGAACAAAAGTAGCCACCGTCCAGAAGGAAGGACAGTGTCAGCATGAATTCATGGAGATGATTTGAGGATCTATAGCTAAATTATACACAAATAAGATACATTTTTGTTAATAGTTAAAGTGGACCCATATCTTTAAAATAACAACAAACACACCTTTAGAAATCTTTAGTAATGACCATCTACAAACAGATACTTCTAGATAATTGCCGGCTTTGAATTCATTGCATACCTTATTTCTCTTTTCTTCCCCAGTGTTCTGGCAGTGACATGTTTGCTAAGGGCAGATTACTAGTTTTCCTATTACTTTCTGGATTTCTGGGGCATGTGACTAGGACATGTGACCATGCACATCATCTCAGGGGAGGAAAATGCCTTTCTCTGAGATCTCCTGAGATTACAGATGAAATTTCCCAGAAATGCTCTGCTGATGAAGTAATCCCCAGTGTGCATTGCTTTGCCAAACTGAAGTCATTTTGCCCCTTGAAAGCAGGAAGTGAATGCTCTGCAAGTGTAAGTATTTCATAATCACAGCATTTTACACCTGACATGTCTATGTTATTATGAATCATCATACATAGAGGGATAAAATGTAGACATGTGCACGGCAAAAAAAATTGTTTGGGACAAAGCAAATGAAAACGAAAAACACTTTAAAAAAAATGATTTATGCTGTTTTACGTTTGGAGGCATTAAGCCTCTGAATCAGAAACCACACAATGAAACTGCAGAACGAGCAGTGGCTATATCGGCAGCCGGTGCGTTCTGCGCATGGATGCCACCATCTTGGAATGTATCTTGGTATACACCAAGATGGCAGCGCCTCCATCTTGGTATACACCAAGATATACTCCAAGATGGCAGCGCGATGGCGGCCTATATGGCCACCGCTCGTTCAGCGTATGACATCACCCAATGCTGTGCACGCGCGGCGTCATGTACACCGCCTTCAAGATTTATGTATTTAGTTTTCACATTTTCAGGCATTGAATAAATGTGTTATTTCGATTCGGACAAACCACGGAATCAACTGAATTTCGTTGATTTGCAGGTTTGTCCGAATCCAAATGCAGATGTCTAATTCATTGGTAGAATTTGATTTTGAGTGTATGAAGGTATGAATGCATTTTTAAGATTTCACTCCTGAGTTTAGTGTTACTATAAATAAACTTGTACCAATAAAATACATAGTCTACCTTTGTTAACTTTTCTTTTAAAAAATGTTTGTTGCCAGTTAGGTTGGTCCAAAGGGTTCACTACTTTAAGTTGCTGACCAGAAACAAGTGCAAATCAGAAGTTGTGACTCTCCTTTGAGATGCTTTTTTCAGGACATTTATTCAGAAAGCATTGAGGATAGAGACAGCCAGGCAACTAATATTTTTAGAAGTATATTTCACTCAGTACAGGATTCTAGCAAAAAAATAAATTTCAGTCATGTGTTCCTGAATGCTCATCCTGTTCATGAGAGATATGTTGTTAGAGACCTGTCTGAACTGCTGCACAACAATGTCAGAAAACTTCAATAATAAAATGTAGGAGGGATTTGTCTTCTGATGGGCATTCGCTGTGAAAGCTTGTGATATTGCTGATATACCAATTTCAAGGATAACTGGGAACCTTGTGTTTTTTTTACGGACCTCTCTATGTAGTATCTTGGGACATATTGCTGCAATTTTAGAATTTCTGTGCCACCTGCTGGTAAAATGTGCTATTGCAGAGTGACCCCAAAATTCAGTCGTTTTCTATGAGAACCGTGGTATGTCTTTCATTGGGCTACAGTCCACCAACTATCATCAGCAACAGCATTCTGACAATTTTTACAAAGACGTCTTGCAAGGTGGAAACCCCGCTATGTTATTACCGCCATGTGCACTAGTCAAATCCAGGACATGCATGTTTCTTGTTACATCCATGTAACCACATGAGCAGACCTGACTGAGCTCTGTCACCCAAGAAGTGAACTTATATCAGACACATGTACTATGGTGCCAAGGAAAGGGCTCTTCTGTACATATCCTTTGCTCTGTATTGTATAATATGTTTTGTTTTATGTCAGCCAATTATAACTTTACAATGATCTGACACAATATATCGTGTAACATTCTGCTGGTGATTTACTTGGTAAAATAATGAAATCTCATGGGTCCATCAATCATGATATAAAAATACTGACTGTTAAAACTGAACTCCAGGCGCATATAAAAAGAAATGTCAGCTTTGCATTCATTTATAAAGATTGCTAATATTTTTTACATATGACTAGTAAAAGTACCTGAATCTGTATTTATGTCAGCCAACTGTAATCTCATTTGTAGCAGCAATCACTCTTGGAGTCAAAGGGTTACCATTCATACTGAATTGTGTCTGCTGCACTGCTGAGAGCTGTCACTCCAACACTGTAAACACATTTACAGGATGGAAGAGCACTGTGATTATCGTATCATTGTGCTCCTGCTCCTTCATTGTCCAAATACAGGCTAATGCAGATCCTGGACCTGCATATGTACATTGTAGTCTGCAGAAAGGCCCAGGACCTGGCTGCGCGGTCTGGAAGGAGTAACTGTATTACAAGTTTGGCTAAACAGAATTAGAAATCCTTTGGCAAGTAAAACAGTTCCCATACATGAAATTAACCTGTGTATTTATCTGTTTGCCTGGAGTTCAGCTTTAAACCTTTTCTAACCCAAAAGACACCTATAATACATTTTCCTTGTAGTAGGCAGCATATATTTTACAACATGGAAAGCTTTAATGCACTTTGTCTGGGTCCTTTTTGGCAGTAAAAGAATCTTCACAGTTATTTATAAAGTTGCTCCTGTTTATTGGCACTATGGTAATGAAATTAAATAGGTCTTTGCACAGTGACACATTGTGCATGTAGCTGGTGAAGTCTGCAGAGTGAGAAAAAAACAAAAAAGACCCATTGGTGGAATCTACTGTGACTGCAGTGATGCTGAGGGGTTCAGTCCAGGGCAAGCAGCGGCTGAGTGTTCTCATTATCTCTGTGCTCCGCGTGCATCAGTGTGCCAGGCTCTACCACAGACTGGGACCTGCAATGAGAAAGAAGAGTAATAGTCACTTACAATACACCAAGTCACAGAGAAGGGAATTTTAGAAAGAAAGGTCTTTTTTTTCAAATAAAGATAATGAAGGGAATTTAACTGGAGCAGCTGTGCATGGCGGCCAATCAGCACCTCTCTTATTTTCAAATCTTAACTGAACAAACTGAAGAGGGAAGCTGATTGGTTGCTATGCACAGCTGCCCCAGATTTTGTCTGCTCCATTTTTGATAAATTGCCCTCAATGCATTTATTAAGGGCAAGTTGGAATATTTCTTTGTGGAACCCTTATCAAATCTAAGACTGCATCCACTTTGTCCTCATCAAGCTCTTTTTCACAATGATCCAAAACAGTTTCGGTTCCATTTTTCTATAGGCACAGCCAGGGCCATTTCTACTACAAAACAAGTAAAGAGTCCTACAGGAAAAAGTAGAGCATTGGCTTGACTACCCCTTCCTGGCAGCACATACTGATATCTTCTTCACTATGCCGCCATTCCATTCAGCACCTAGGAACCAAAGGAGATATTTGGTAATCCCTGTAAGGGAGAGCATGTTACTAATTCCATGTAAGAGCACTGAAATAATCAGCATTGGTCACAAGTTGGTCCATAGTACTGTGTAACCTCCAGCAGTAACACCAGCATCTCACAGAACGTTAATTCATGGCTGAACGGAATGGCGGGGAGCAAAAAAAGTATATGCAGCCATAACCCATTGCTTTGCACTGCATGGGTGGAGGCCCCTATCTGCCTTGGAATAGACTTCCTCCAGGTCCAAGAATAAAGAAAGTGATTTAACCCATGCAACCCAATGTAAGCGTATATTTCTCCCTAAGGCAGCACTTCCATGTACTGGCTACAATTTTCTGCTCATATTATGAACACAAGAGAAGCCTCCTTGGTACTGCAGAGATAGAATACAAATCACTTGAAACAGTGTATGGCAGCATTATAAATGGGCTTTCTATTTTAATTGCAAGTATGTCCTTGGTCTAGGTCAACATCATTAATCTGATTGCAGTTTATAGTTAATACTGAACCACAAGGGCCTATGTCACAATTCCTTTTCTTTAGAATATCAAATACACACTTTTATTCTGTAAATCAATGCCACATTATGCTACCTATTTCAACCACTCAAATATTTTTACTATAGTCTAATCGGTATAGTGCAGTAACTCGCCAACCAGATATCAGATTACTGTAGTTAAATCAGAAAACCATACCAACCAATCGGATATCAGTTTACTATGGCAAGTACAGTAAAAGAGGAATTCTGATATACCTAATGAAGTGACTTAAAAGTACAGTCAAACAGCATGGCCAGTAGCAGCTCCAACTCAATGCATGCTTGGTCAAGTGGTTCAGTAAGCACATTTGATCATATAATTATATTTGCTGCATTTCAGAAACTGCTAGCTTCCAATAATGTGAAAAAAAACAATCAGTAAGTTGCAGTATGGCCAGACTTGTTCAAGTTGATAGGATGTCTACGACTGCTCAATTAACCACTTTTTTTTTTTAATTAAATATAGTGAGTGGAAGGGAACCCCAAATGCAGAAATAGTCAGACCTCAGAGAGTATGAAATACAGCACTAAAAGGTTCCACTCCTGCCAGCTAAGAACAGTAAAAATAGGCTACAGTAGACACAGGATCACCAAATCTGGGCACCTAAAACTGCAGAAATAATGCATGGTCTGATAAATTTTGTATCTTTTTTTGCAAGGGTCGTTTAAAAAAAATATATAAAGTGATACTACAAAACTAACATTGAAGTACAAAGAAGACTAAATTAAATATAAACCCTAAATACATCCCACTACCCTCCAAAAAACCCATCCTCTATATCAGCCTTTCTTACCCAGGGTTTCTTCTGAGGTCGCTAGAGGTTCTTTGAGTTGTGGCTGACAGACCTCCCATCTGATGGTACCTGCAATTGTTCCAGGTCCAACACCACTTAGCAGAGCCAGGGTTGTGCCACAAGCAGTCTGTTTTATTATTGTTTACCATACATTTGTGTCCTGGTATATCCCAGTTTACCCACCTACTGTTTTGTGTATATCGGTACAGCCTTCTAGTTAAACACTCCCAGCCTCTCCTCCCCAATTTATTTTCACCTTCTCCCTCACTGTGGTAAGAAGGTTCTATTCATGGTGTTATGAGGTGTCCAGGAAAAAATGTCTTTCCATCTCTAAGAATGACAAGGAATCACATCCTCTGTATTGTCAAGCCTGAGTAAACTACAGTGGATTCTTCTTTGAGCCTTCTTGGTGAGCTGGACACTGCCTGTGGATACCACCTCAGTAGGTTGTCATACTATCCATATGGACGAGTCTCAGGAGGTATGTTCAAATGCATAAATCGGTGGTTGAGACAGAACAAGGGGCATAACACCAATGATCTTTTTAGCTGTCGGTAAGGATGGCATGCTGACCACCACTGTAAGTAGAGCATTCTTCTCAATGACTACCAATGTAACAGGCAGTCTTCCCACTGACCACCAATGTAAGGGGCAGTCTTCCCACTGACCATCTATTTAAAAGCAGTCTTCCCACTGATCCCCAATGTCAGGGAAAGTCTTCCTACTGACCACCAATATAAAGGGCAATCTTCCCACTGACCACCGATTTAAAGGCAGTCTTCCCACTGACCACCAATGTAAGGGACAGTCTTCCCACTGACCACCAATGTAAGGGACAGTCTTCCCACTGACCACCAATGTAAGGGACAGTCTTCCCATTGACCCCCAATGAATTCATTTTAGGAGGGGTTATCCGAGACCTAAAAATCCATCTGGGGTAAAAAACTTGAGAAAGGCTGCTCTATATAACGGCAAAAAACAAGTAGATTTTTTTCCAAGTAAATGACTCCTAAGCAGCTAAGCCAGCCAACTAGCATTTGCAGGATGAGAAGTACCCAGCCACCATGTTTTCATTTAACAGACCTTTGGCTATCAATTGTTAACACACTGGCATCTTGTCTATTATCTTTTAGTAAGACTACAAGAGGATCAGACAGAAACAAAGAAAGGAGAGAGGAGAACTGCTTTATTCTGTATGGAATACGCAGCCAGTAAAAAAGGAGGAGGAACACAGATTGGATGCCATTGGTACCTCTACATTGGTAGCTCCTACATTTATGTCTGTGTTGTACCTCCAGTTCTAGAAGCTTAACAATACAGACTGTACAACTACATGTCTAACGACAGTGTGATGCCCTAGCTTTTTCTGCTTTGCTGATGTAATAATTCAAATTAAATCATATAATTGATGTCTTAGGGTATTTTACAATATTATTTATGTTCGGCTCATGCTATGAAATCACATACAATACATTCATTTTATCAGTTTTCTAATTTCTTTCAAAATCGCAAGCTGTCCTCTGTTTAATTATATATAAGCACATGAATGCAGATTAAATAAAGCTTCTTATACATCAGCCTTATCTCAGCTCTCATTATTTCCACAATAGATGCATCTCGTGCATTATTCACTTCCTGCTCATTAATGGTGCTAGCAAGCTGTGGAAATATTAAGCTAGCTCATCCAGAAGAAAGTCAGAAATAAAAAAGGACAAGGGTAATTGCTTAACCGGGGTTATATTGATATAATTAAAGGGCAGCCTGTTTATTTCTTTTGGTACCGACCCCCATTCACACTTGAGCGTGAATGTTTTTCAGGCGATTGTAAAAGCTTTTTTTTTTGTGTGTTTTCCGGGCTTGGGCATTTTTGTTGTAGCCAATGGAAAGCTTGTTACTATGAGAAGGAGATGGTTGTTAGGTGAAAAATCACTCTAAAAAATGTGCATTATGCAAATTTTCCAGGCATTATTTAGGTGCTCTTATTGAAGTCTCTGGGGCTAAAAACACATCATTCTGTCTAAAAAAATGTTTTACATGTTCGCCCTTCAAGATACAAGCGACAGGCAATACAACACTCAGGTGTGAACTGGCACCATTGAAAATAATGGGATTCTTTATGTTGAGCATTGTCGCACTACACAATATTCTCAGGTGTAAATGGGGGGTAAATGGTTTTTGCTACTTTTCTGCTAACTGGTAAGTGACTAGTTTGTAGACATGACACCCCCATAAAGAATGAGTTTGTTCTAACTCCTCCCATACACCTTGTATATTAAGAGGAGTATATCGTTTTTTTCAATTCTTTTTTTTGGCTGCAAGTAGTACAGATCAGGTTGATGTGAATAATCTTATCAATGTGTCTTTAAAAACATTGTTTCTGGTAATTATTTATTACATATGTACATGGGAACAGCCATATTTCAACTTAAAGTTTTGCAGTGCTACACAATGGTTGTGCTTAAGGCTCAACATCAAGCTCTATGCTCCCCTTCTTAATCAACCTCCTTCTTTGTAGCCCCTTTAAGCTGTTTTTATACTTACTTTTTTCACAGTTTCCAGGCCGGTCATGTTGACACCTCAGAGTCATCTTCATCCTTGCTTCTTCTCCAGACTGGTAAGTTGCTACTGATGCTGAGCACGTATAAAAAGTCCAATGAGAGTGCCAAGCAAGACAGTATGAGAGTCCAAAAACTTTTAATAATACAATGAGTTCACAAACAACAGCACAGAACATCCAACATGTTTCAGGGGCTCAAAGACCTCCTCTTCTTCAGAGCATAAACATAATGGGTAGTAACCTGGACTCAAAGCTGGCACAAATCACCAGTGAATAATTATTTGCTGTGTACAGCCAAAATCAGGAAATCAGTTTTGCAGAGTCATTGTGCTTTAACACATTGTGACAGACCGTCTGAATATTTGAATCCAGCACCTCACCTCTACTTGTTCCAGTTACTGATGCCGAGACCAGTGCTGAGGTAATGATGTCAGTGCCACGCTTTGCACCAGTACATAGTGAATAAAGGGCATCATGGTGACGCCCCTTGATGGGCAGTGTCATGACACCCACATTCACAGTAGAGTCCCCAGTCTTCAGGGTTGAGTGACTAAAGGAGTCATTCAACCCAGAAGACTAACAGGGTTATTCACAAAAGGGTGAGGAGTTTGGAAAAGGGAACAATCTAGGTCAGAATAGCTGATTTAGAAAGTGAGCTGAATTGGAGAATTTTTCCGAATCAGCTACGATGTCCTAGATTGTTCACTTCTCCTGCCTTCTCCAAACTCTTCACCCTTTTGTGAATAACCCTTTAAGATTATCATATTGACAAGAAGAGGTAATGCCAGGGCACAGCTCCAGATTAATGATGAGTAGAGCAGTCAGAGCTGGTTTTTGTTTTTTTATGCGCCTGTGGGATTTATTTTAAAGTTTATCTCAAGTTGGGTTTTAACCCGTCCTTCTCAAAATGCCAGCATGTAAAGCTGGCCATGCAATGTGCAAATTCCGGTTCTTGACAGTTGGTGTCCCTGCGGGCACCCTTCCCTCTGGCATCCTTTGATCAGAAAATCGAAGGAGCCAGATTGAAAAATTTTGTTTAGCCTAGATGGTGGAATCTGTTATATTTTTTTTCATTCAGCGAAAAAATATAACATTGCATGATCAGCTTAAGTCTGATGACCCAATGAAAACAATAGACTCCCTGCATGGCTGATATCTTTTCTAGCAGTCAGATAAGCAGTTGTAGTGACTATTCTACCCTCTTTCTGCTGGCAAAAGAACAATAATATGAAATCTTCATGGATTGTACAATGTGGCCAGCTTTATACAGATCTGTTGCCTGCTGTGAACAATAAAACGGTAACTTTTCTCTTCTACATAAACTTTCAAAATCTTCATGGAGAGTAGTGGTTGTTGCTTTTCTTTTTGCAGCAGGGGTACATAGAGGGCATATATGTGAACTGTATTACCTAAAAATGGCATTGTAGTTCTATTCAGCCACTCTTGTGATGCACAAACCTCATGGGAGACAACACTGCAAAGGAAGTGACTCCTCTATTTTCTTGTTCAGTTTTGCAACTTCCATTGTCACCTCTAAGCTCCAGCCTCCTAACCAGACAATAAATCATCAGCTTTGTCCAGTGTGCAGGGAGGTGATCCTGAAAGTTTTAGAGGGATATTAAAGTCCAGTGGCGGACCTATGAAACAATGGGCCTTGGTGCCTTTTTTGTGGGGCCCCTCCCCACAGCTCATACAATGCCCATCCTGCCCACCTATAGCCTTTACCATTCTGCATTTCATTATACAGGACTACAACTCCCAGCAGTACTTTATACAGAAATCCAGAATGGTAATGGCTATAGAGGGCTACAACTCCCAGCAATATGCTCTACAAAAATGTAGAATGGTATCCGATATAGAGAACTACAACTCCCAGCAATACTCTCTAAAGAAATGCATAATGGTAATGGCTATAGAAGACTACAACTCCCAGCAATAGAGAATACTCTCTACAAAAATGCAGAATAGTAACGGCTATAGGGAACTACAACTCCCAGCAATACTCTCGATAGGAAAAAAGAAAAGTAAAGGCTATAGGGGACTACAACTTCCAGCATTACTCTCTACAGAAACGCAGAATGGTAACAGCTATAGGGGACTACATCTCCCAGTAATACTCTCCACAAAAATGCAGAATGGTAACGGATATAGAGAACTACAACTCCCAGCAATACGCTCTAAAGAAATGCAAAATGGTAACAGCTATAGGGGACTACAACTTCCAGCATTACTCTCTACAAAAACGCAGAATAATTCCATCAGTTATAGAGGACTACAAAACATGTCACAGAACGTAGGCACATACAGAAGATAAAAGCAGTCACCTCACCTCCTCCTCGACAGCAGGAACACCATGTAGCTGGGAGATGCGGCAGGCTGTGTACTCAGGAAGCTGCTGGGTCCTCCCAGCCGAGGCCCCAGCGCTGCCTCAACGTGTGCTTGCAGGCTGCTCTGCCTCACTGCCGTGCAGCCGGACGTTCGGTGGCTTGCCAGCTCAGGCACCGGTGCGGCCGCACCGGCGGTAGTTCCGCCCCTGTTAAAGGAGAACTGTGGGGTCAGGGCTTTTCCCCATAGTTCTCCTTAGGGTAACGGGAGGACACAAACTAGCGTCCTCCCGTTACCCTAAGCTCAGTATACCGCGAGCTACAGCTCGCGGTATACTGAGACGCCGCAGCCGGAGCGGATCCCAAAATCGATGTCGAGATCCACCCAGCAGAGAGCTGTGACAGGATCGAGAGGTGAGCAAACGCTGGTATATGTTCGCTCACCTCCCGGTCTACTGAGCCGACCTGTGACAGTCTCATTGTCACAGGTCAGCTAGAACTAGGAGGTGAGTGAAAAGCACTCACCTCATAGTTTTCCTTTAAAGTCAAAAGGTGTTTAGGATATTTCAAATGCTGATTAAATCACTTACAATGGATGTTTAAAAGTTTTAGCTTCTGACAGAATCAGCTCCCCTGAGCACTGGTTGTGATCTCCTGTTTTAGGGTGGCTCCTTTCTCTTGCAGGGTTCTATAGAGTCACCCTTGTGTATGCTAGTACACAGGTACAGCAAAGCAAACCACTACCGTACTCCCCACTCCTCCTTCTCCTCCCTCCATCTCCCTCCTCTTTTCTCCAAGCTAGTAGATGGACAGCTGCTGCATACTGCTACGTCCCTTGTGAGCTTGTACTAGACAGTAAGTTTAGAGAAGTGGAGCTGAGAGAGTTGGAGCTATTTGGAAACATGATAATTGTAAGTGCTTGGGCAAAAATGTTAAGAAATGCTTTGTTTTCTTACTGTATATATATATATATATATACACAGTAAGGAATCACAATGCCATGCCCGCATTCCGCACCATATGTGAGGCTCCGCTTCCAATGGTAGCGCATTAATGACTCTTCCACTCGCTTATGACCTCTTTTTAGGGGCTTCTGTGTCCACTTTTAATTGAATCCAACTCAAAAGTCCACACAGGGTTACCCTCGCAGGGGTTTTCAAACATAACATACAGCTTTTCTTCAGCAAAAATTACACTTTTCAGTCTCACCGACTTTAGGAAGGTCCTTTAACTAAACGTCTAGCCACACAGGCTGCTCTTTTGCCACACAGACTGCTACTTTGCCACACAGGCTGCTGCTCCCCAGTCCACCAGCCACACAGTCTGGTTCTAGGGTGGAGCTCTTCTCTTAGGAGGCTTCTCTTAGGAGACTTAGGGACAATCCGTACTTACCAACGGGGTCCACAGTTCTCCTAAATGTACTGGCAGCCGCCGGTACATTTAGGAGAACTGTGGCTGCAGTGGCCTGTGTCCTTTAAAAACCCTGCTGCTCTCCGTGCCTGTGTTGGCGGAGGCAGTGGGGACACAGACCGCTGAGTACCGCCGATGCCCCACATACCTCCGCTGATGTGCCGGCTTCCTCTTCAGCCATTCCGTCAGCTTCCCCGGTCCGGGCGATCCTGCGCTCTCCTGGTCCGGCCGCGGCTCCTATGCCCTGCCCCCCTGCCTACTCTTCATTGCAGGCTGGGAGCAATACCCAGCCTGCTATTGGATATTGTAAAATGCAATAGCAAGCTGGCTATTGCACCCGCCCACTGCCTGCTGTCAATCAGCATGTGGGGACCTGATAGAGAACTTTCTGCTTCAGGCCCCTCCTCTGCTGATTGACAGCAGGCAGTGGGCAGATGCAATAACCAGCCTGCTATTGGCTATTGCAATTTGAAATATCCAATAGCAGGCTGGCTATGGCACCCAGCATTAACATACAAAAAAATAAAAAATAAAAGTTTAAAAAAATTAACACATTAAATTAAAAAGACAAAATAAATTTTACAAAAAGTAAAGAAAAAGTTAAATAAAAATTAAAAATGCAAACAAATAAAAAAATAAAGTGTATAAAATAAAATTAAAAATAGAAAAAAAACTTTTTTTTGTGTGTCATTTTAAATAAAAAAAATGTTTTATTTATATTATAATCTTCTGGACAACAGGAACAGACAGCAAAAGAACTGTGACCCTTCCCTATGCTA
Source organism: Nanorana parkeri (assembly GCF_000935625.1). Lineage (NCBI taxonomy): Eukaryota > Metazoa > Chordata > Amphibia > Anura > Dicroglossidae > Nanorana > Nanorana parkeri. Next base: position 115,140 of record NW_017306814.1, read on the forward strand.
TCCAAAACAAAAAAAAATGTTTTGTCTGGAGTTACACTTAAAAAATGTACCTGTTCTGACTTACATACAAATTCAACTTAAGTACAAACCTAAAGTCCCTATCTTGTATGTAACCCGGGGACTGCCTGTACTACTGAGTTGAAAAACGTTTAAAACGCATGTGACAATGCAATTTTTTGTGCAAATGGTGATCTACAGCTTAGTGCTGATGATGGGGTTAATACTGCTAAATTAAAAAGTGTTAGAAGCGCATGTTTTGAGCTGATGTATAGGAATGATGGTAAAACTGCATTATCTGCAACCAAAAAGGGTGAAGCAGAAGGATCTTGGGAAACCTTAGTAGAGCTCAATAGGGTGGAGCCAGAGGTTCCCCAAGATAGTTTAGGTGCTGAGCTAAAGTGTGATTGGGATATCGGGTGACCATGCGCCAGTGGTTAGTGTAGAGCCACCAGGCAATGGTACTGAAAATGTATCTGAGTGTACACCTGGGTCATGTGAACCTAAGGTGGAGGTAAATGTGGTAGGAGTGACCATTGGTTAAAATGGGTTATGTTCCTGGACTCAGTTGGAGGGTGCACTATGCCTACCCATAGCAATAAGGGCATTACCCTGGCTTCCATCTTCCGAGCGCCCTAATACCATAAGCCCCATTATGCGCCTGACTCTAAAAATATGGGACAACACCAAATAATACAGCAAATTGATATCACCACACCTACCAATGCTTCCATTTATGGGCAACCCATTGTTCCCTCCAGGCCTGGACTCCCCTGAGGCGTTCACATGGTGGAACACACAAAACTTCACATACTTGCACAACCTCTTTGAAAGGGATAACATTCGCAGCTGGTCCTCCATTCAGGAAACGTTACAAGCCCCAGCAACGGAATTCTTCCGCTATCTACAGTTAAGACACTGGGCCTCTAGTTACCTTACCTACAGAGCGACATCATCAACCATGTCTATCAACATATGCTACCACACTCCAGCACAGCCAAAACTGATCTCTATACTCTATGCCCACCTTTAACACTGTCCCATCTAGTTCGAATCATGGCTATGTCTCGAAATGGGAGCGAGACATGGGAGCTACCAAATCTGAGGCAGAATGGCAACAGATCTGGACCACAGCCGCCACGTGCACAATCAATGTCACATCCATGGAAACGGCCTACAAATCCATGTTGAGATGGTACATGGTACCGGCCAGATTAGCACACATAGGCCCTGGTCGGTCAGCCTCCTGCTTCTGCAGCTGTCTGCACCTGGGGATGTCTTACATACCTGGTGGACATGCCCCATGCTCAGCAGATTTTGGACACACACATTTCGTGTCCTCAGGAATCTTTTCCAGACTACGTTACCCAAGGACCCGTGGTTCGCACTCCTGCATCTTAAACCTGCAACTCTCACAAAATCGCAACACAAACTTGCAGTATACATACTGCTAGCTGCCAAACAGGCCATAGGTCAGGCCTGGAAAAAGCAATTTGTACCCTTTGCAGAGGTGCGATGCAGGATTGATTTCTTCTTTATCAACGAGAATTTGTCTAGCATCCTTCTGGATACACAGAAAAACTTCCTGAAAACCTGGGATCCCTGGATACAATACGCCCACCCATCCCTGCCACGAGAGAGCCTGACAGCCGTTTGACCGAATGGGGCTCCAGGGGGACGCGGCTTGCGGAGACGACCAACACCTCTTCCCTCCTCTTCTTCCCCTCTCGCTGGAGAACTGTGCCTTTACTTCTTTTTCTTTCATCTTACCTCTTTTCTGACCATGATAGTACAAAGTAACCCGAAGGCCAAGTCGGTGGGATGTCACCCACTAGGTGATTGACATCGAACACGGACTCGTCGGCCCATCCACTGATAGTTGTAAAGCCATATCACAATACGCTATAAGATTGACATAACATGTTATCCTAATTTTATTTTATTTTTTTATTTTCTTGTCATCTTATGAGTTTTACTGTTTACCATATGGATCTCGAGATCTTTAAATGTTAACAAATACTGAAAACTCTTGCTGTACTTGTTTCAGTGCAATGAGGTACTCTACATTGTTATCCTGGAAAAACAAAACCACAATCAAATCTTTGTGAAAGAAAATGGGTTATGTTCCCTAAAGACAGTATGTAAAGCAGCAGAGGTGTCCCTGGAAACCTGTAAAGAGCCCTGTGAGCTGTAACCTAAGGTTACCCAGGAGAGCTATGGTGCCGCCCTGCTGAGCAATTCTGAGCTTGCAACTCTTAATGTGAATGTGTTCAAGCCGAGTGACCTTTTGGAAAATGTTTCTGGGATTAGTGAAGAGTCCCAGGCTCATAGCGATGGGTTAATGGCAGAGCCGCCAGATCGTTGTGTGGAAGTGAGTAATGTAAAAAATGCTCAGCTACCTGCGTCTCCTCAGACTGATGGGTTGGTACTGCAGAGTACCTTCCAATGGAACACAGATAGCATAGATTGGGATGGTTTCGCAAAACAGATGTTAGCGATAATGGGACAGGGCTCTGATGGTAATAATGGGGTGAACAATATGTCTGCTGTTCTTCACAGAGGGGCTGCAACCCAGCTTATAGAAGAGGGCATGCATGCTGAGGCAGCTGATTTCTCTCGCAAGTTAGAAGCACTGAATAATGATGGGAAGATGGCACAAATCTTGTCCGAGACCCCAGCAATAAACCAAAGTGTTGTATTGCCAAGCAAAACTGGATGATTTAGTTGCATTTAAGGAAGGTCAAGTCTCAGAGCAGTTGCCAGTAGAGATGGTGTACTGTGAGGTTACCAAAGGGGGATCACTGCTCCACAGGGTGTGGTCCCCCTACAGACAGTGCTCTGATTAATTATGACCATGTGACTTTACTGGGGGTATCGGGGGAGAACCTGCTAGAAAAATGACAGCATATGACTGCCAAGCGGGGGTAGATCAGCTGTGGGGTGGAGGAATCAAGGACTCCGTTAGCAAAAAGACCGAAGGGGATAACATAGAAGTTGACTGCCAGAAAACGAGTGGTGTTCATGCAGAGACAGCTGGTAGAGAAGCTGAGTGTGTCTACCATGAGACTGCCAGTGGACATGGTGAGGATGATCACCAAGGAATTAGTACCCAGGTGACCTTGAGTGACTGGTTAGAGAGTGTAATTAAAGATGGATTGGGAGATTACACAGAAATGGACTGCAGAGAGACAGCTGATGGTATAGGGGTGTTTAATGTAGAGAAACCTTATGTTCCTGAAGAGACATGCATCAAACACAGGGAGTCTGTTGCTGACTTCAAGGATGTTTAGGAGTATGAGACCTCTGCTAGTGATATATGGATTGACTATAGAGAATATAGTACGATGACAGAGACTTCGGAGCCTGACTGTATAGGCACACAAAATGTAGATATCGTAGAGCTAAGAATGTTGGTTGGCTGCAAGGAACTTGACAGAGAGATGTTAGAAATCCCTCCAAATGTTCAGAATCAAATGTATATTGGGAAAAATAAGCCCCTGCAGCCAGTATACTGAAGAAGCACTATTGCACTAAACTAACCACTTGCTATCTGCAGCCAGTATACTTCTTACCGTCCAGGATATACTGTAACAGTATATCCTGGACGGTAAGAAGTATACTGGCTGCAGATAGCAAGTGGTTAGTTTAGTGCAAATATTTTTTCTGAAGACTATAATCACAGATAAGTAAAATAAAAAGATAATGTGAATTGTAGTAAGGTTGTTAAAGATAATGGATACAACCACAGCCTTCCCATAATCTGAATTGATGCTTTCGCAGTTGACCGAATTACACCAAGTGCAGTCTAATAAACATACATTATTTTCACTTTTCCTTTTGGAGCTTTGCTATGATTCTTGCATTACTCCAGCAATATGATTTAGGTCTAGAACCAAAATGCCAGTGTCATTGATAAGTTCAGCACAATATCCTTGAAAATATGATGTTATCACACAGCAATAACTTATATTATTTCTTACAGGCTGCAGAGAGGAGAACTATGAATATATTGTACAGGATAGCTGGTTGGTTCCTTATCTGATATTCTCATTTGCTTTGCCCCTATTACAGCTTTTTGTTTTTCAGTTCGCTAAGTGCATACAGCCCAGGCTAATGTAATAGCAATCTATCTTTACAAAACGGTTGTAATAAATTATAAATATAATCAAACCAACACGTTAAGTTCATATAAAAAGGTAAACTCCACTATTGTTAAAGCAGAAGTCAAGAAAACCATCTAAAAACAAATGTGAACTGAATAGCTGCCAAATGATTTGTAATTGTGCTAAGCTAGTTTTGCAGGAACTTCTGTCAGACAGTACAGGCGGATCTTGGACCTTTTTGCATTCTACGCTGCAGTTAAGCAATGCAATCTAGACTACGACCTAATTAAGGCTGTTATTAGACACTGAAGAAGCATCAGATTGATGATATCATGTTCATTTTATGAAGAAAGAGCTCTGATTGCCTGGAAAGTCCTGACCCTTTTATTCACAGGGGGTAACCACTTTGTGTGGTTTATTCTACTAGATATTACAGGACTAGACATAACTGGGTTAAAATGCTGTTTTTATATCTTCCCAGAGTCCAGATCTAAAAAGTTTGAAAATCAGAACTGCTACACAAAACATTTTCTAATGTGATTTTATTCCGATTGCCTTCCCATTGTACTCTGCAGACAGCTACCGGTTCCAAAAACAGGCAGAAAGTTAAAAAAAACTGCTTTATTGCCTTATTAGCAACAGTATTTTGTGTACAAGGTATCCCTGAACTCTCCTTGCTCATGTAGCTGGTTGACTGCTTTTCTCAGAAGTCTGCAAAGACCTTCAGGCAAAATATCAGCTTTACAGAAATACTTGCTAAGGGTTTTTCATGTCTGGAGGGATGCTGGGAGGATTACAGGGTTCCTTATTCCTTCATTGGGGTATGTGATTTTACCAGGCAGACATTAACATCCACTTAACACTAATTTCCAGGAAGTTCACTGCAAGCTTACTGTATCTAGACAACAGAAGCATGCAAGTGTCTGCAATAGAGTGTGGTAAAACCCTGTGCAATGTATATAACTGACCTAAAAAACTGAAGTTCCAACAGCACATGAAATATTTAATGAAATTACCTTTTGATCTATCTTATTAAAGAGCACCTACCCTTATTAGTACTACTAGTGTAACACTATTGTTACCGAATATTGACTTCCAGCGCTGAATACTGAAAAATGGCCTGGATGGGAAGGGGGTTTAACACCTGGTCTTGAAGTGGTTAAGCTGCCCATACACCTTGCGATCATCGGACTAAACTTTTCGTCCGATGATCGAACCGTCGTACGATCATGCCCATCCTGCCCCGATTATCGCAAGTTTGGATCAGCGGTAATTAAAAAAAAGCATCTGGACGAATTTCGGTAATCGACCGCGCGTATTTTGGTCTGCGCATGTGCAGTGTACATCGTACGAATTTTGACGTATGGAAACACCACCATCCTTGTGAAAATCGTACAATCGACCAAAGTTTTCTAACCTGCTTAGTCAAAAGTACAGTATTTGCGGTTGTACACTGCCCATCAACCTTACGAATATCGGACAAAAACGCGATCGCATACGAAAATCGCCCGATATTCGTAAGGTGTATGGGCAGCTTTAGAGTGTAAAAAGGATGATAGTCACTTTAATGCGCTCAAAGTAGCAACAGGTTTATTGCAGATTGGAATATGGGAACATAGATGATCCTACACACCAGATTAGGTTCTAATCCTTTCTCTCATTTCTGACAAGGTCTCTCTGCACCTTCTGAATCCAGACATTGCTGGCTGGATACCCACAGAGTTTTGGCTCCTTGAATATTAAGGTTCTAGTGGTAAGTTAATCCTGGTATTTCTCAAGACAGCGGACAAGTTTCTTTTGCATACTTCTCAGTCAACCAGTCACTAACCAAATGTCTTGTACAGGGCAGTAGTAGATGCTTCTTCTAGGCAACACACTTTTAGACCCCAGCAGCCTGTATCTTTAGGAATACCTACCAGGAGGAGAGATCCCTGCAATGTTTCAACCCTGGACCACATCACCAGGCTCACCAAGCCTACTAACTGGCTAGGTCAGTAAACATTCATAACACAGGATGACGCCTCTCTAGCACACCCTGCTGGAGCAAGCTCAAACAGCTGTGAACAGAGAAAATGCACTCTATGCTTAGAAGTCACTCCTGTTCATGTACAGATAGGCTGATTGCAGTCCACTGCTTCCTACAGAATCACAAAAATAAATTTCGCAAAAATACTAAATTTCTACACTAGCAAAGTCTCTAGTGGTACTTAAAAGGAGATAAGGAGATATGCAGTTTACACATAGGACGGGACCAGTCAAACTTCAGGCCAGGTTGTCTCTGATGAAACATTTCATAATGCAGATTGTTCCATTACCACTAATAACTTTCTCTAGGGAGAAAAGGGAATATTTGTATACACAGTTAAACAAATCAAAAGCGCCAAACTATGACTACCAATTGAAAATTATATAAGCGAGGATTGCTAGGGGTGCTGCCCCACTTCAGCCAGGGGAGCTGCAACACTATAGGAAAAAGAACAAAAGAGAAGGGCGCCCACCCTAGTGTAAATTGTTTTTAATAAGAAAAGCTGCAAGACAGGATAAAAACATACTCACAATAGTGAATCGGAATAAAAGCTTTCAACCAAAGCATGGACGACATCAGTAAGAGGCTGCACAGTCACCTGTGTGCCAGCACAGGACTCCTTCGTTTACGCGTTTCCGGGGCCACGCCCCCTTCGTCAGAACGTGACCTCAACCTCACTCGTGCAACAATATATAGTAACGTATATTAATACGGAGCCAATGAGCGCCGCTCAGTGATATGGGGAGCAGCCTCTCAGGACGGCGTCTTGGTTGCCGGTGATGTGTCGAAAGTGCGAACTTATCGAGTTGTGGGACCGCATGACTTCCGGTTTCCTCAGAACTACGATGTTTGATCACAAAACATGTTGTGCACGAGCGCCATCCACGACATTGCCCTATAGACATAGACCGCAGCAATAAAGTAATAAAATGATGTAGGATGACAGTAAGCCAGCACGTTCTTTATCTCCGGTGCCCCACTCAATATGGCCGCCGCTTGAGTGGGGCACCTGAGATAAAGAACGCGCTGGCTTAGTGTCATCCTACATCATTTTATTACTTTATTGCTGTGGTCTATGTCTATAGGGCAATGCCGTGGATGGCGCTCGTGCACAACATGTTTTGTCTAAAAACCTCGTAGTTGTGAGGAAACCGGAAGTAATGCGGTCCCACAACTCGATAAGTTCGTAGTTTTGATCGATCACCGGCCGGTCTAGTGGGAGTTTGTAGAGAGACTAGGGGCTTGGCGTTTCTGTGAGCCCGCTGATTGGCCTGATGGCACGGCATCTCCTTTAGAGGCAGATGCCGGAAGAAGCGCTGTATTACTGTTAACCAAGATGCCGTCCCAAGAGGTGGCTCCCCATATCACTGAGCGCCGCTATTTGTATTTGCCCATATTTGTATACACAGCAGCAGTGAATATCAAATGCACCCAAAACAGCATGCATGTTTTTAGGTGAAGGGAACAAAGCTTGATGCCCCATGAGTTATCTATGGCTGTCCAAGATTACAGTTTTGAGATCTCCCAAACTAATGGACTGACCCTAACAGGTCCTACCAACACAGTAAATCTGCAAATGTCACCACTCTGAGTGACATTTATTCCTATGGAGAATCCACCTAAAGCAGAGGATATAATATCTCTATGCAGTGTGCTCAATATATAGACACCAGCTATGACACAAGCTATTTGAGAGCTTGAAAGATTGGTTGAGAGCACCATAATTGTCATGCACACTGTTTTTTTTGTGCTAGGCCGCTTTTAGCCTCTACTGCTATAGCCAACGTCATCTACATTGTGTTCAGGCATTTCCTTCCTTCGCTGCTACTTCCGCTCTCACAGCACATCAACATCAAACCTTGTAGTTGGGACGATTGCTCACCTGCACTCTAAATGCAAAGTATTGTGTATTGCAAAAATGTTACATGGGTCAAAATTGCCAACATTTGGGGCCATGACTGTGTCACCTTGAGGAAGGGACTCTGTGTGTTCTAACCCTAAACGTTGATAATTTTGGCCTATGTAACGTTTTTGCAATAAACTTTACTTTCTTCAAATTAGGAGTGCTGGTGATCTGTCTTCACATCTCTGAGGTTGTGCATGGCACCATCCATGGTGGTCACTTCCTGTCCTGTTCAAATTGGTCTCAACGCTGTATGGAGTGCTGCAGAAATCTTCAGTATTATAATGAAATCTTGCACATGTGCGGTTTTGTTGCTAGTCCCATTGAGGTTTTCAGGAAGGAAATAGGGGAATCATGAGATCGAATGCCTTGCCAGGGACAGATTATGTAAGTGAGACAAGGCATTCTGCGGAGCTCAACACGGCCTGGAAGCCGGGAATGAAATACGCATGCACCGATGATATCACTGAAAATTCTAACAGCAAGGGAAGGATGTGGATGTTCATGATGCTGTCAACCAGAACTATGTGATATTATCATGATAATGGTGTACAGTTGAAAATGTGAGTTGACTTCCGCTTTAAGGATTTAATAACGTAGGTTATCTTCATCCCCAAAGGAAAAAAAATAACTGTTTCTGTAACTCCAGTGTTAGCTGAAGTTAGAATTAAATGTGTTAGTCATGTATGTAAAGTCCATCTAACACTACCCTCTCCACAGGCTACTGTCCAGGGGTGGCTATGCTACTTCTCCTTAGATACAGGGAGGAGTGAGCATAGCCACTCTAAGACAGGAGACATGTTACTGGTCGGATCACCAGGTGAAAATAAAGGAAAGGAAGCCTGAAAAGAAAACACTAATGCAGCGAGCACATCTGAGGACTAGTACGCTTCAATAGATCACATTTTTGTTCTTAGGTTAGACACACTTTACCTAGACTTGTGACAATAGTAGCCTGGCCTGTTAAAGCAGAGCAAGGTTTGA
>NW_017306814.1:124163-171143 GCF_000935625.1 Nanorana parkeri
ATATTAGGGTGGTATCATTTAACCCTAGCTTTTTGTTTCTTAGAAAATATACCCACTAAAAACTTCAACATAAAAAAACACATTCATCTTACAATGATTTTACTGCTTTACTGGTTACATCAAAATGAATGATAACTTGAGCATTGATTAAGTATAACACATGAGACAAATACTTCAACTGCAAAACCAATAAATGTAATAATATAAACGGCTTTGGGGAATTACAGTCCGTGTTAGAAGAGTGATTGATCAATAGCTACACAAGAAATTAATACCTTTTCATGAATTTCGGAGAACACTCTGTTTCTAAATTGGTAGGCGCATACTTCACATGCATAGCGTTGTAGGATGTGTGAGTGTACTCATTGTCATCGTTGTAATCAGGACCAAGCAATGTCCTAGCCCAGGTGCCCATGTCATAAGGAGGAAGGGTTCCGCCAAATTCAGATGGCAAACATTCTGGGTGGATGAGCTGGTGCAGACTGTTCAGATTGTTCCCGTGAAGAAAAATCTGGGAGAAATAGAGAAAATGAATCATGGAGAGTGGATGATGTTTATGAACATATATTATCATATTTATTAGAGAGAAATTGTTCTTTTAAAAAAATGAAAGTAGAAATGTAACGTTTGCGGGGTTATGGGCTCTTATAATAATGCATAGCATACTTTCATATTATGGCAGGGGGTCGAATCCCTCTCCACTCTATCTCTATTGCCTTACAGCAAAGTGACCCATCTTACCTACCACTTTACCTATCTACCTACCTATCTACCTTGATACCAGAACTACTGTCCCCCTTGGAAGATTTCCCATCATTTTCTGTTCCACTAACAACCCAAAATATAGGATTTCCTTTTAATTCCAGTAATAATGTTCGCCAGGACACATAGAGATGGTGATTCTCCCTAACGGAGATCAAAACAGCAATAAAAACCTGAACTAATCCATCACCATTCTATCCAAAAATTAATAAAAGCTTTGGCTTCAGTTGCAATTTAAAGTGATATTAAAGTCAAAAGGTTATTAAGCTACTTCAAAAGTTTTCGTTTCCTGCAGAATTAGCTGGTCCACTGAGCACTGGCCCTAATATCCTATTTTAGGGTGGCCCCTTTCGTTCCAAGGTCCTAGGGAGCCACCCTTGTGTGTGCTAGTAAGTTGTGCGTGTCTCCACAAACACATAGTCCTTAGGATGTCCTGCCACACTCCTTACCAAAGAACCCCTGAAGGTGGGTGCTGTAGTGACAGCAGATGACACCACAGGCATCAAACGTAGAACAGGATGTCATCAGCACACCAAACAATGTGGTGAAGTGTTCGTCCTTTATTGATGCATTTTGTCACATTGAATCAATGTTTCAGGGCTGTGCAGGGTCCCCTTCATCAGGCACAGCATGACACAGGTGCAGTAATGCACATATAATATATAGACATACAATTAACCTAATCACCCATTTCTTGACTGTTTTTCCATTGGGTGATAAGGTTAATTGTATGTCTATATATGTTATGTGTATTACTGCCCCGTGTCACACCGTGCCTGATGAAGGGGACCCTGCGCAGCCCCGAAACATTGCTTCAATGTGACAATATTGGCCAATAAAGGACGAACACTTGACCACATTGTTTGGTGTGCTGGTGACATTCTGTTCTACTACAAACACACAGACACAGCAAGGTAAGACAAGACACTCCACGGTCTCTCTGATCCTCTCTCCTCTCTTTTCCCTCTCCAAGCAAGTAGTTGGGCAGCTGTCCCTTGTGTTCTTGTACTGGACCGGACGTTCAGGGAAGCTGAGCTGAGAGAGTTGGAGTTATTTGGAAATATGATGGCTGTAAGTGTTTGGCAATGTATATTTGTCTGATATGAATGTATCATTTTTTTTTAAATGAGCGTTTAATACGACTTCAATTACTTTATTTCCGCTTTAACCAGTTCCGCTTAACCAGTCAAAGCCATCCTTCATCAGCTTGATTGCTGGTGGTCATAAAAATTCATTTCTGATTGGTTGCTTTTGTTTACACTATTTTATTTAAGTTTGTTCAGTTAAGATGCACTGGAAAACAAATGTGCTAATACACTATTTATATTCTGAACAACTTCATTCAAATGAATAGAAAATATGCGCAAATAGAGGAAAGCAGAATTTTTCAGTATTGTAACAGTGGTGCTACACGGGTGATTTTTAGCAGCTCGGATGCACTACTAGAATCTCCTGGTATCATATTACTTTTAATGTGAACTGAACATTTAAACTCTTCCAATCGCATATTGCTGAGATTTAAAGAAGAACTCATGGAAAAAACAACTTTTCCTAACCCTTGCAGTGAGGCTACTCCCGCACTGCAAGGATTAACTGCTTATTTTCATCAAGGTGCTATAATAAAAACATTATACTCACCTGATCCTCCGAGCCGACTTGTTGTTAGACTGGTCCCTGGGACGTCTCTCCCACCTCCGCTGCAGTGGTCTAAGATCCCTGAGTCGTCATGTTCTATACACAGTGTATTGGACATGAGAACGCCGAGGGATGTATCATTACTGCAGCAGAGGAGCAGACGGGCTGGAGGGAGCGCTGTAACAGCCTGCCAGCTGTGAGGCTCATTTGAGTATAACTTTGTTATTTCTGCACCTAGACCAAAACAAACACTTAACCCTTGCAGTGTGGAGGTAACCCCACTGCCAGGGTAAAAAAAAAAATCTTCTTTAAAGCTGAGCTCCAGGCAGATATAAAATACACAAGTTATGCAGCTCTCTAATTATTAATAAACACTTAAATGTATTTTTTAATTGCAGGCAGTATGAGCACCAAGTGCAAGGAGCACACTGATAAGAGGAGGGAGCTTAGTAACAGAGAGATGAAATCAGTCTGCTGCTTCTCCTTTCGCTGCCCAGTTACAGACGGGCACAGACAAGACCTGTTAGTGTTACCAAAATATAGCAGGGAAAATCAGGTATTCTGCCTTGCCAGTCAGGGCTTTGCTGTGTGGCATAGTTGGGTAAAACTTGGATGAACACTGGATGAACAAAAATACAAATCCTTTAGCAGGTAAACATTTCCCTTATATGTATATAATCTGTGTAAATAGCTACTTGCATGCGTCTCAACTTTAATCATGTAGCAGAAACTATTAGGGTCCATTCGCACTATCCGTTGTGTTAACACACATTATTGTGGATTGTGGTACACAAGGAATGGGTTGGCATTAGACATGTAAGCTGCGGAAAAACTTTGGTTCGGTTATTTCGTTATTTCGGGATTTGGATCCGAAATTCAATTCGGATCAGGTTTCGTATTCGAAGGAAATCCGAATTTTCGTTAGCTTCCGATGAGTTTACGAATATTCGTTGTGAATACCACAGAGAACCATATACAGATATTAATACTAAAGCTGAAGCTCCTAGACCCGAAAGGCATTTGGGAGTCCAAATTTCCGAATACCATTCGGGAGCTCAAGAAAGCAGTACGAGTCTGGGTGTCATATTAAAGCTGAGGCTTCCAGACCCGAATGGCATTCAGGAGCTCTCTTGGAGCATCCGTTTTAGTATTATGTATATATAAGTAGTGGTCTATAATACGACTGAATATTCGTAGCGGCAACATTGTGACCCATATATACATAAAACTAAACCTAAGGTCCCAGACCCGAATGGCATTCTGGAGCTCCCGAATGCAATTCGAAAATCTGGATTCCGACCCATTTGGATGCATTAAACCGAAAAACACATCTGGCTAGAAAAGTAGCATGTCCAATTCAATTTCTTTTTTGATCGAAATGCGGACGGGATATGAAATTCGTAAATGAAAATTCTTATTTGGACACATTTGGATGCATTGGGATTTGGAAATTCGGATGTTTCCGAATGTCTGAATTTTGGAAAACTGTACCTGTACCTTTTATAATATAATATACCTATTATAAATGTACCTGTACCTATTATACTATATTATAAATGTACCTGTACCTATTATACTATAGTATAACTATTATAAATGTACCTGTACCTATTATTATAATATCATATACTTATTATAATTAATCACTAATAGTACTGTATATAGATGTATTATTTATAGTACACAGATTCACTAGCGTGTTTAATTGCTGCCAGTGTCCGTATTGTACTGGCATCAAACAGTTAACGCTTCTCCAAGTATCAAGCTACAGCGCTGAAGCTATGAGAACATTAAAATAATGTAAAAGAAAAAAAATGTGGCGTTCTCATGAAGAGCAAAGACTGTGCATCTGAGCGTTAGGCACGTTCACAAGAAAAGCTCTTGGCTCAATAGATCCAGGTACTGGAAGATAATGAAATTATGAAATGGAACACCTTGTGCTGTAAACAGATATACGCGATTATGCACGGCAGCTGAACCTTCCTTCCATTGTATGTAATTACAGATTCCTGGCTCTGTCAGGAGTTTTAATATATTTTCCCTTTATCGTCTAAGAAATGAGATTCCAACTGCTTCATTCTCGTTCTCTCTGAAGATCAAAGATACCCGCAGCACAGTGACTCCCACTGAAAATAATCCATTGTCACAGCTTTATTGATCAGGCGCGGACAATCTGCAGCCTACAGCTGGGATCGCGACATGTGATGTGACTTCATCTCAGAGGTCACCAGGAAAATCAGGTTATCCTGAGTCCTTAGGGAATTCTAGGCAACCCAGGAAGCCGGTCTTACATGTGTTCACAAGCCTTACCCTTTTCCGGGTCTTGTCTTTAAGGAACGGTTTAATTATTGTATACAATGCATGGATGTACCAAGGCTGATTGACAAAATGAACGCCTCCGAAACGGGCCGGAAAACTGTCCTAGAATAAAAAGAGAAAACACAGGAGCTCATTACTGGACATAATAGCTCAGTCAGTTGGTCAGAAAGGCAATCCATTATACAAGTGACATGACAATAACACAGTTTTACCATTAGATTCAATGGCACTGCAACCATCAAATCCAGATGGACATTAAAGGAACACTAGAGCGAAAAATGTTGTAATCTGTTTTGTAGATAATACCTGTAAAAAGGGATTTCAGTATATGAAGTCCATTGTTTAGTCCACGTTTTACAGCCCCATTTATCTGGACACCGTTAATAAGTTATATGGTTATGAAATCATCAAAGACTCTCTTAAAGTGATACTAAACTTAGGAGTTGAACCTTAAAAATACATTCAAGTATCTTAACTATTAACAAAAATGTATCTTATTTGTGTATCACTCAGCTGTAGACACTGGCGGAACTACCAGGGTCGCAGCGGTCGCAATTGTGACCAGGCCCTGGCGTTCTGCTTGTTGGGGGGGGGGGCAGAGAGGAAGCAGAGGGCCCGAAAGCTTCCTACTGCTGTCTCCCCCTTCAGATAGCGCCGCTCCATCCACCGCCGCTCTGCCTGTACGGGCGGCTGTGCGGGGATAGAGAGGCTCTGTCTGTCACTTGTCAGCCTGGCGGGGCCGCTACCGACACAGCAGGCACCGCCAGGCAGCACATTCTTCAGCTGGGACTGGGAGAGGACGGACGCTCTTCACTCAGCCCCGCCCCCTGGCCGCCAAAGACGAGGCAGCTGAGCGGCTGTAGGAGTCAGGTAAGTCCAGTGTGGGGGGAAGGGGAGTAAGAAGTTGCTGCTGTTATTATATTTATTCACATTATAATGTATTGCTGGGATTTGCAGTCCTGCATAGTTGGAGCTATTCTGCATTACTGTATAATCATTATACAGCAATGCAGAATAGCACCAAATATTTGCGACCGGGCCCTGGTATTTGGCCAGTTGGGGGAAGCCCAGGGAGAAAGAAGAGGGCCCATCACACACAGTGTTTTTGACATTTGTGGACCGCAGTTCAGACAGAGGGATGGGGAAGTCGCTGTAGTGTGGCCAGTCAGGGAACTCCATTTGCATGCACTATTTTTTCTGACCGCAACGGAACGCAGGCATTGATTTGCCATGCGTTCCAGTGCAGCACCGTGCTGCCATTGACTTTAATGCACCGCCACGCCCCCTTCTTCCGCAGAACGCAGTGAGCTGGCCGGGATGCAATCCAGTGTGTTCCAGCACTAAATCGTCCGGAACACACTGGAGCTGGTGTGCACTAGCCCTGAAAGTTTAAAAAAAACATACTTTTTATTTAATAGAAAAAAAAAGGTATCAAAATCATGTTTTTTTGGGGGGGGGGGGCCTTAATGGTTTCTTGCACTGGGGCCCTGAGGTTTCTAGTTACGCCTCTGGCTGTAGATACTCAAATCATCTCTGAATTGGTGCTGACACTCATTTCTTCTGGAGGGTGGCTACCTTTGTTCCCTATGTGTGTGTTTTGTAAAGTAGCCACCGCTCCAAGCTCACTCCCTTGATGGACTACAATCTCAGGATTAGTTTACTAATTTGTTTTGTGATTGAAGTCCATAACGAAAGTGAACTTGGAGTGGTGGCTACGTTACAACACACACAGGGACCATGGGGAACAAAAGTAGCCACCCTCCAGAAAGATGGACAGTGTCAGCACCAATTCAGAGATAATTTGAGGTTCTACAGCTGAGTGATCCACAAATAAAAGTTACATTTCTGTGAATATTTAAGGTACTTGAATTTATTTTTAAGGTTTAATTCCTTTGTTTAGTGTCACTATAGGGGTAAATTTATAAGGATTCTGCGGCATTCACCCTTTATTCACCCAACATTCTCTCAAAATTAACTGGGCAACATGCACACATTTCCAATACATTTGCCCAATATTCCCTAACATCCATTCATTTGTTCTTACATGAGGTGCTTACTGTTACATTCATTTTAAAAAGGGTGAATGTTACCCTCCTTGTACATTCACTGAACTCCTTTGAGACTAAAATTCAACAGTGTTGAGATGCTGAATCATTGTATTTCACAATGAAAATTCAATTACTGCCTATGGAGCGCTCTGAAGCTGGGCTTTAACAAAGGGTCTCTTAGGGTTAATGTATTTTTTAAAATCAATAAATAATTTTAAAAAAGTGTGCCCCCCCCTCCAGGAATAACTAGTTATGCCAACTGGTATTGCCACGGCAGTAGGCAGTAAGTGGCCAGTTCACTGCATGTTAATGCCAATCTGCAGGACCCTCAGTTTTGGGGAGGGAGGGCTTCCCTAAAATGGAGATACACCTCCAAAGATACAGATACTGTTCTGTTTAAGAAGTTGAGAAGGGAGGTAGAAAGGAGTTCTGCATCTCTTTTTAGATTTCGGAACTAAAGGAGACCTGCCAAGGAACAGCCATAGAATCTACTGGAACCTGAAATGTAAGCATTAGTCATATTAACCACAGAAAAACTATTTGTGTGTATGTGGGATGTTTTATTCTTACTGACCCACATGCACAGTGATCTGTTTAGGGTTCTCAGAAAAGGGGGGGGGGGTCACCTCAATCTATAATAAAAACGTATGGAAGACTAACCTACTTACATTAAGTGAAACTCTCCTAGATGTGGGATGCTGGCCCGTAACTGCATATAACTCAGGAACAATACTCACACCACCAAATGGGCTTCCATTGATAGACCATTATCCTATTCATAGACTATAAGTGCCTAAGAAAGATTGGCAAAATGCCTCCTAATGCTTATTCATATACTAAAACTACTGCTGGTAGCACTATATACTTTCTTTGTGGGTTTGGTAATAAGTTGAACTTCATTTAATTTCCCACTAATTAAATAAGATGCAATTCATCACTAGGGACCATTTAATGTGTAGGTTCAAAACTCCACGTATTACTACACAGTCCATCTCTCCTACTGTAACACTATAGCATATTATGACTCCTCTATTTGCAGGGATTAGAGAAGCAAATGTTTTAAGCTGATTCTTCCGTGTGTCATGTCTGCAGCATGCTTAACACAGTTCAACATGCAATGTACACCACATAACATTAGTAGACTCGGCATCTAAGTGTTCACCATGGGGGTAGAACATAAAGCCCCCTCGTCAGGGATTCCCTATCAAAGCACCCTGAAGGGAAAGTGCCCTGGCATCAACCTGGAAGGAAGTTTCATTCTGACTACACTCTTGTTATGAGAATGGCAGATGGCATATCTGGGGAGGGAGCTCTATTGAGAGTTCAGGTCCGCATATATGCCTGCCGGGTTAAAAGCTGTTTTAAAAGTTGATATTCATCAGCTTTTCACTGGCTGTCACATTTGACTAGAACACATTCACCCTATGATAAGAAGGGTGAATGTAGGCATAAAATGCCAGGCACATGTGGCTAAATGTTAGAAGGGTGAATTTCTATAACAATTACTGGCAAATTTGATGCTGAATCATTTATAAATATACAACTTATACTATATAAAGGCAATTGACCTGACTGCAGAAATGGTCCACTGCACTGCCATTTAACAGTCAAATAAAGAAAAGATAAAAGATCCTACTTATGAAACCTGACATGAGATTGGCTGCTATTAGTAACTGCACTCTATTACAATTTCCGAGTTATTAGGCCCAATTCACAAGGGGGCGTTCTGGGATTCCTAAGGCAAAATCATATGGATTCCTGCGGCAGGAATCCCAGGTGTCCCCATTCAGATATGGTTGCTGCACCCATTCAAGTTAATGACAGTGGCTGCATCTGTAAGCGGCAGTCCACATGTAATTGTTCATGGTATGACTACATGCAGTTTGGGACAGATGATTGTCGCTGGATGCAGGATGGATGCTATCAGGGACAATCATCTATTCCAAACCGCATGTAATTATACCTTTTGTGATTACATGCGGACTGCCGCCAGCAGATGCAGTCACTGTCACGCTGCCATTAACATGAACGGGTACAGTGACCACATCTGAACATGGAGATCTGGGATTCCTGCTGCAGGAATCTGTAGGTTCTTGCTGCAGGGATCACAGAACGTCCCGTGTGTATGGGGCCTAACTGACAGTGACAGGTGAACTGTTCTTTATTTTTATTAGACTATTGCATTACTAACAGACACTGACCAATGGGTGTACCTTGTAGGTTACCCAATAAAAACAGAAGAAATAGAGAGATGCAGAAAAGCAGAGCAACATTGCTAAAGCAAAGGCTATGAGGACTTCCGGTTCCGGCGCCTGATGTAGCGGACGCAGGGTGCAGAGCTCCCGAATAGCCAGGACTAATCTATATATAAAATAGGACCTCAACAGCGCGATCTAGCCTGCCGACAGCCTGCTCTGCTACCTGTCCCCTCAGGAACATGGACAAGTTCCTTGCAAAACGCCGAACGGGTCCGAGAGGCAAAGGCACTCCTGTCCGGGGAAAGCGGCCTCAAACACAGCCCAAGATGGCGGCCACTCCCGACATGCGGGATGCGAGCGCCTCTTCGGAGGAAGACATGCCGGCGCTATCGGACCACGGTATGATTGCAGCAGAGGTGGCCAAACTACTTCGCCCCACCATCCAAGACGCAGTCAACAAGGCGGTATTCAAAGGCATACAATCCCTGCGCCACGACCTCCTGAATCAAGCGCACAGGATCACCGAGGCAGAGACCCGGATAACGTCCCTGGAGGAAGGAGCGGACACCTATACATCTCAAATGAAAGCTACTGACAAACAAGTCCAATTTCTACTGGACAAGGTGGATGACCTAGAGAACCGTTCCCGTCGCAACAACATACGGATAGTAGGCCTGCCAGAGTCATACCGACCACAGATGCTGGTGTCTATCTGCGCTCACAATATCCCTGATATCCTAGGCCTAGATCCCGATGCAGTGTGGAACGAGCACATCGTGTGGGACCTCCCAACTCCGACAGGAAAGGTCCGCGGCCTATAATAGCCAGATACCTAGACTATACTGATCGGCTGGCGGTTATGCAAGCATTCCGCGCCAAAAAAGAACTTTACCTGGATGGCCATCGACTTCTCTTATTCGCGGATTACTCAGCGGAGGTTACCAGGAAACGCAAAGCATTCAACAGGGCCTGCTCGATCCTCCATCAAAAAAAGGTCAGATTTACTCTAGCTTATCCTGCGACCCTCCGTTTTCAAACGGAAGATAGATTCCCTCACTCGTTCCAGGACCCAGAGGCGGCACTCAAGTTCATTGAGCGGTTGGGATCCCCTGCAGCCTCCATGGGAGCCGGACGGTCTCCCCCTTTACAGCATGTCGCCACCCCAGCTAGGAAGACGGCGATGCGTTTACCGATGACACCCACCGACTCACCCTGAACAGGGGACGATATGACTACACCCATGCTCACCGGATGGTCACATTGGGCCCCAGAAGTATTACAACCCAGAGTCTCTCCTAATTTACCCATTCCCAGTGCTATGCCTAAACGGAGCAGCCCTCCTTGCAATGTCGAGGATCGCACAGACGACATTACCTTCCAGTGACTGCCCGAAATACCGCAAGTAGCTATTTTACATTTTTTCTTTTTTCTGTTTTTTTCTATCGCCATTTCTACACTGCTACTACAGGCGATGATTGGGTCATGCTATAACTAGCTAGAGACGTTGGCGGATCAAGACTACCTCCTACTTAAGATTGAGATTGAGGTAGAATCACAAACACACCGATACCTACCCGGGTTTTTACCCCCCTGGCTAGAGGGAAGCCCGCGTGCTCACTCTGTAGAGCTATAGAGGGAAAAAAGTGAAGTCACGAAATGTGCACTAATGTTTTAGTGTTTTTGTTTGTTATGTTCTTTCTAATGTTATGTTTAGGTTTGTTTTGTTCTTTTTCGGCACGAAGCAATGGTCCCGTTGACCGTCAAATAATGACCGTTATAGTCAGGGCTTTTGCCCCCACAATTCATGGTTTTTGGGTACTAACAGCTACTATTAGGTGGTACAAGTTGACTAGATATTTCACCTTGGTCTCACAATGGTCATGTGAGCTAATATGGTTAGGAGCACACAGCCCGATCCAAATACTGGATGTAAAATTGCATACTGTCATGCTAAAGTATACGGTATTAATAATGGACATGTTTTCTTGTGATTTCTTCCAGCTGGTTCTCAGTCCAATATGAGAGTGATCTCCTGGAATATTAATGGCCTAAGATCCCCAGCTAAACGTATGATGGTCCTCCGACATCTAAAAAAGTTGAAAGCAGACATAGTGTTCCTACAGGAAACGCATCTTTCCAAAGAAGATATTAATAGATTACACAAATTGTGGGTGGGCGAGATTATCAGCTCCCCTGCGGTGGGAAGATGAGCTCGGGTAGCGATACTGTTTAACAAATCTTTACCATATAATGTACTACATGTTGATACAGACCAACAGGGGCGTAAATTGCGGGTCAAAATCAAGATACACAAAACATTTTTCTCATGGATACTACAGGACGACAACCCAAATAAGCTCATAGGGGGAGATTTTAACTCAGTTACTGAACGAGGATAGGTCGGGCAAAATGAAAATCCACTCTGGGCCAGGAACCCCGCTCCATACTCCCCTGCTTGAATTGTCTACCAACGCTAACCTCGTGGACGTTATAATGTTTTTGAATGAAAATTAAAATGTTTTGAAAAAAAAAAAAGCAAAGGCTACCAAAGGCTAATTCACAGGCCAAGGCTACCATTTTGGCAATAGATCTATATGTACCTACATGTAATGAGTGATGTATATTGCTGCTAGGGACTACTGTATACATATATACTATATATATAAAATATGTAAATGAAGGACTTTAGATAAAAAAAGTGTTTAGCAGAGTTCTTCAATAAAGGCAACCTATTACAAAGTAACATCTCAATGGATGAGCTAAAATAAGTTTTAAGGCATGCAAACTGTTAGGGTTCAACAAACACTAGAAAAACGTAATGTGAATAAATCATCAGGACCAGATAACCTGCACCCAAGGATACTTAAAGAGCTCAGTGAAGTTATAGTGAGACCCTTGTTCCTAATTTTCAGGGACTCCATAATGACTGGACAATCATATGGGCAATCTATGGGCATAGATGAACAGGTGTGCACATGGATAACTGAACTAGAACTGGCTATAGGAAGGTGTTCTGAGAGTAGAATTCTAGAATTGGTCGAGCGTGGTGTGCACCAATGTTCTGTGCTAGGCCCAATACTGTTCAACCTGTTTATTAATGACAGTGGGGAATGGTTAACAACCGTGTTTCTGTTTTTGCTAATAATACTAAAATTGTCAGGGTAATAAATTCAAAATTAGACATAGCAATATTACAGGAGGACCTGGATAAAATAGGTGAGTGGGCAATTACATTGCAGATAAGCTTTAATGTTGAGAAATGTAAAGTAATGCATTTTGAGGTTAAAAACAGGCATGCAGACTACATGTTAATGGGAGTTCCACTAGGGAAGTCAGATGTGGAAAAAGATTTGGGGGTCATAGTTGACTACAGATTAAACAATAGCATGCAATGCAAGGCTGCAGCAAACAAAACTAGAAGAGTACTGTCATGCATTAAAAAGGGAATGTACTCCAGACACAAAGCAATAATCTTGACGCTTTATAGATCACTTGAGTATGCGGTTCAATTTTGGTCATTAGATCCCTAATATTTCCTTAAAGCACCTAAAAGTAAAGTAAAAATGAAAATATTTAATAAAAAATAAAATATATTAAAATATTTAAAAAAATAAAATAAAATAAAAAATACATAGAAATAAAATATTTAATTTTTTTTTGAAAAAGTTAGAACTTTTGTTTTTTTCAGTCCGACATATTTTTGCATTTTGGTTTTGCTTCAGTTTTAACATTTTCATTTTGGGGCACCTCTACAATAAACCTTTCACTGTAAACTCACTAAAGAAGACAAGAGGCCACAAATTGGAGGAAAAAACATGTAGCCACAAGGGGCAAAGGTAGGGTTGCCACCCGTCCGGGTTTCACCCGGGCAGTACGGGTTTGCAATCATGTGCCCGGGTCTGTGCCCAAAAAGGGGATTCTTTTCTGTTAGAGTGGTACAATTCTGGAACTTCCTTCCACCAGCCGTGGTATCCGCAGAAAGTATGGAATCATTAAAAAATCATTTACAAAGGATAAGAGGGTTTAGTTTCACTTTAATATCACAGAACTAGTACAGAGCCTTGGAGACAGAATTCAGCAGATTCCATCTTCAGGAGTCTCACCTATGTATTTTGCTTTGTAATGCCATTTAATACAGCACTAAATACATATTCTCCAGAATAACAAAACATCTTTTCTCTTTCATCTGGCATTGTTAATAAAATAAATGAGTAAATCTCACGAAGTCCCACATTTTAAGGCTTCATTACGGTCTAAAGAACGTGCATACAATAGAGCAGACGTCCCGATGGCTCCTGAAATGCTTCTTTTTCTCACCCACGTAATCCTTTGGGATTTTGGTAAAACCAACTGAACGGATGTGTTTAGAGCACAATGAATGCCTGCATATAATGAAATGCGGACATTAATTCCCACCGAATGAGCTGAGATGCAAAGAAGAAATAAGAGATAATGAAATATTAACATATTATTTGCTTCTGAAAAGCCCGTGCTTTAGTCAGATATTTGGACATGAGTGAATAAAGCCGCTGGAGTAATTAGTCGCTTCATAGTTACACTAGGCTATTTTTATTTCTACCGCAGTGTTGGACCAAGGTCGCTGATTGTCAAGAAACAGAAGGGCACACCATGAAAACTAAAGACTGCTATATAGCTATCTGGAAAGTCCTTGAAGAAAAAAGTGGATGTCCTAATAAAGAACTCGTGCTTGGCTTAGAAAAAGCAAACTAACTGATAAGCTTAATACAAGGCTCTACAGCAGGGGTAGGCAACCTCAGCACTCCAGCTATGGTGAAACTACAAACCCCATCAAGCATCTGCCTCTAGGCATGCCTAGTCATGCCTGTGGCTGAGTCTTGCAATGCTTCTTGGGTCTTGTAGTTCCACACCAGGTTTCCTAAACCTGCTTTACAACGAATTTATGCTTTGCCTCCTGACCGAAACCCCTATATAGCTTGTGAAAACCTGGTACTTCCGGGGATGGGGGAACATGAGAAATACCCCCTGCTTCCCACAGTGCAGTGCTTAGTGAATGAGGGCCCATTCACCTTACCATCAGTCTTGTACAGTAGTACAGGCTCTTCTCCTCAACTGGGATTGCTTACTCTGAGCTTCTCACAGTGTGCATTAGAAGCTGAAGCAAATCTGATAGAGCCCCCCTCTTTTCTGGTTGGAGAATGTCCAGCATCATCTCACTCTTTTCTCCCCTGGTCTGCCTCTTTTATATACTGAGTTTCAGTTCTTTCAATCATGGAGCTTCAGCATCACATATGTGCATTACCCTGGGGCCAGTGGCGACTCTAGGAACAATATATGGGGGGGGTGGGGGGGCACATAAGATACCACAGTCAAATCTGGGGGGGCACTGATAATTTTCATTGCATGTCACAACCGCTGGGCGCCGAGAGACATATAGTCCAGCGCAGACGCCGCAGAGAGGTGACTAGACTGCAGGGGGGGGTGGAGCTCACAGACTGTCTGAGGGTTCTCCTTACAGGCTGTAATCGGCAATCTATCCCCATTGACACAGATTACTGCAGCCGATTACAGTCTGTAGGGAGAAACCGCTGACAATCTGTGAGGCTGTGAGGCTGCAGCAGGGAGAACCCCTGTCCCAGCAAATAACTGTGTGATAACCGTCCCGGGCACTGTTATCTGCTGGGACAGGGATTCCATTTCTCTTGGCTTGCACACCACCGTCATCTGGGTTTTATGAGAGAAATCATGCATGTGGACTACAAGCCCTGCAGCTTGAAAGCTGAATTGAGTTGTGATGGGAGTACTTCAGGCTTGTCGGCAGCCGGTTTGGCAGCCTCTGAAGGAGGTGTGTTTTGGAACCATGAAACGTGTTGGCTACTCTACTTGAATGTCCCCTGACCCTAATAAAATTAAGTTGTATCTGGGGTATTTTAATTTGGGGTGGTGCTTCAATTTCTACATCTACATTGCTGTTGATCAGTCCTTGGTCCAGCGTAGGGACAGAATTGTGAAGAGAACTGGGAGAGACAAATGTGAGATTCACTGTTCTAGCTTCAGGCTGCATAATGTGCCATTTTGCTGACAGTGGTAAAAATGCACCTCCTATGTGGGGTCCATTATATTAAAGGGTCTTCATGATCAGTAGAGGAAAGGAGAGAATCATCTACAGACACTCCTCACTTAATGATCGAGTTTCCCTTCCTACGACTAGGTCATTAAGCGAATTAGCCGCTAAGCGAGGTATAGAGAAAATGAGCTCTAATATACAGTACATTACTTTGGTTTTCATACTGTAAATGCTTGTGTACACTACAGTAGTGGATACTGACCAACTGACTGTCGAGTCTGAGAAAGGGTGATGCGGGATGAGCTTGACCCAAGTTGCTGAACAGTGTACAATACTGACTGGTTGGTGAGCTGGCCGTAACTCCAAGCAGTCGTTAACAGGTAGATCGGTAAAATAAGAGAAACTGTATTTTCACAATGAAGGCTACAAGTGGTTTCCACATGTGCCTGTACAATCCTGATTGCCACCCAGTCCATTGGAGCCCTTTGTAGAAACATAGGTAGTTCATCCGTTCTTATGCAATAAAAATACTATTTTTCTACATAAATATTAGGTGCTGGTCAAGGCTTTTCTGCCAGCCACTACACAGGGAACTGACCATTTTATTGGAGATTTTAATAGGCATTATATGAAAAGCAGGGATAGGTTTTAAACACAGTTCATTTTAGACATAATGGAGCTAATGTAAAAAAGGCCAATGCATAAAGTTTGAGAAATATTGTGGCTTTACTATGAAAAACGTAGATGAGTGAATCTATCTATGTACCACAACCATTTATTTTTAACAGCCTATTTTGAATTTTTTTTATACAACTGATTTTTTACAATGCTCCTATAATATGTAATCAGTTATGCTTTTAAACTGGATTTAAGGATATTGATAAATTCTTTAAAATCCATCATCCATCCTGTTATCTCTTCATCCTGTTTTCCTCTCCGCATCCACTTTCCCCACCTTAGATGTACATTATTTCTTACAATCAGCTACCTAATTGAGGACATGCCTGTCCAATGTTTGTTAGCACGGCCTCTTATGAACGTCATGCGACAGGGTGACAAGCAGGAGTACAATTGGAAGATATTTGGCACCTCTTAAAAGGAAGTACTCGAACCAGCACCTTCATGGCAGAGCCCCAAGGTAATATTTTAATGAAAGCTGCAGATTTAAAAAGATGGAAAACTAGGGATGCACCGATACCGGTTTTCGTGTATCGAGTACCGTTATTTATTTATTTTTTCGGTATTCGGCGATACCTAGTACCAGTGCTGTATGCCCTGGGTTCCTGACCAATCAAAAAGCTGGGAGGCGAGTCATGACGTGCCGCCCAGCTTCCTGATTATCTAAGAAGCCGGCTTCACTTGTTGCTAGGCAGCCTGCCTTCATGACCAATCAGGAAGGCTGGAGGCAGGTCATTACAAGTACTCGCCCAAATACTTGTCATCGGCACCAATACTAGTATCGGTATCGGTGCAAACCCTATTAAAAACAAATTTTGAAATGACATTACCATGTTAAAGCTTATATGCCATTTCAAGGATTAGGTTTAGATTCTTGGTGAAGTTGTCCTTTATTAAATTCCCCCCATCCCCCTGAGAGCAGCCCACCATGTAATATACTTAACTTGCTCCCCCAATCTATTGATGTTCGCTGTGCAGCCCTGCCAGCATTGCACAGCCTTCGCAACAAAAAACCTTCAGCCGTTTACTCTTCACACCTGTGCAATCTGAAGAGGGACTTGTCAGAGGTTTTTCTAGTGAAGGATCTGCGGTGTCGGACATGGCAGCACATTGAACATCATTGGGAGCAGAAGTAGAAAATGAAACAGAGATTGGTAAAGTGTGGCAGGTAATAGTGTGAAATAGGTAGCTTTCATTGTAAGTAGAACAATCTGTAGGAGCTCTGTGGGTTCCATCTCCTGAACCCTTTGAGATACACCCTCCCAACTTGGCAGATATTTACCCCCAGCATGAAATCATTTCATGTCAGAATTTTTTTCTAAACATAATGACCATGGTGGTATTTATAAGCACTCATTATCATTTGTAAGAGTCTCTTGAATGATCCAATTATTGCAAACAATTCTCTCTGCCTTGGCATGGTCAGCGCTCTTTCTCTTCCTTTTTTTTTTCTATTGGCCAGTATATATGCATCTCAATTTTCATTTAGCAGTTTATGCCAATCTTTCATAATGCATCACTGTAATTGTTTTCAAGGACAACAATGGCTCGCTTGGCCACAAATAGGTTAATACCACTTCCCGAGCACCAAGTGACAAGATTAAGAACCAATTCGGCCCTACAACTTCTGAGTATTGATTGTGGTATCTCTGGGGACTGTGAATACAGTTGGAAAATGATTGCTCACACGGACAGATAATGGTTATCATCTTCTGACTGAATCTACCAACATGCCTGCTAATCTTCCTATTCTGAGCAGACAATAACCTGGAATCATGGTCTTTTAGGTCACAATCTGCAGTATCAGATCAATTTGCTAGGCAGCCCATAGACAGTTGAGGACTGTTGGCATGTGATCTAAAGAATGATGCAGAGTTCTTTATAAACTTGCAAAGTCTGCTCTGCTTAATGTTACATGTTTATGTGAATGAGGAGAAGAGCAGCTCAGGAAGACACAGCCAGCATCCTTTATCTTGAGAAGAACAATAGAATTAGAAATCAATCCAGGTTTTCCAACCTACACAATCCATTGTTATCCTGATAACGGCCAGCCAGCGGCATCGGGGATGACTCACAGACATGAGATTATCACTGATCAGCCCACAAATAGTCAGATCGAGCAGTTGTCAGAAGGAGATCGCAAGCACATTCCTGACATTTGTCAAGCACTTTCCAATACCCGACAGGTGACTTGGCCTAGTATACACCAGATCTAAGTTTAAAGTACACCTGTCAAGAAAGAAATACAGAGGCTACCAATGCTGACCCCCCTTTCCAAAATGCAAGTTGCCTAGGCCTGCCGCCTAGCTGTTATGTTGACTCGCTGGCATCTCTTTTTTTTTTTAGTCACTGACACAAAACAAGTATGCAGATCTGGAAAAATCAGAGAAAAATCAGACATCCTCATTTGTATACCTGTTCTGAGTCACTGGGGTTGATTTACTAACCTTATAAACACGCCACGAACAAGTATACACCTCTGTAGTGTGTTCCCTCCCAGCATGATCTATTGGTGGAATCTAGACACCTTTGTAGTGTGTACACACCCAGCAGGTGTGTTGTGAAAAGCCCTGCATGAATTGCACGGTGATGTTGTGTAAATTAGCTCTACATTGTGTTGCTTGCGTTGATGAATGCAGGAATGTAAATGCATGAGCTAACCATGTTTGTCTAAACTGTGAAGCAGCATTATATATGCATCATGTGCATGATTTTTCCATATATGGCATTAGTGGAAATATGCTTTTAGAGACTTTTTGGTTGATAAATACGTTTTGCTGTGTAAAAATCACACGCACCTAGTGCGTGTGTTTAGGTTAGTAAATCACCCCCACTGACTCAATGCACTATAGTCAGAAGGTCAGAAGACAGTAGTGACAGTCTCCATTTTTCCATCATAATAGGTTTCCTTTAATGTTAGCTATGGTTCACACTGCACACTGTGTTACAATGAACACAGACTGTAGTCTGTGACCACATTTGTGGCTGCCACTCCATTTCAATTGTATTGTAAGTGACGATCTGAGAGAGAAACACCTAGGCACTTGATGGGATTCCTTCTACAGGAAATAAATGTTCTTCGACATTGAGCTTCTGTGTGTACATGGCCTAAATATATTAGTAGAGTGCAGTCTTAATATAATTAATGTGCTTTGTGGAGATAATTATTATACATGAAGAAAGTGAAGCCATATTGTGTCCAAAGGCATTTGTAATAACTTGACTGTAAGAACAGGTCTAGTCGCTCAGTAAATAATTTATTAATTGCGTCCATTGATTTCTTAGTCTAAATCAATTATCCTTTTTAGCAACGAATGCCATTGTGCAATCATTTATATTCAACAGGATTTTGTATGTGTGCCATGTTTCACAATAAACATATTTTTTATCATCCATCATGCAGAATGAGAGAGCAAGAGCAAGCTTGACAAGGCTACCACAGGAATCCAGGGCACTGGCCTCCCTGTGCACCATCTGCAGAGCATGGATGTACTTACTTCATCAACACCTGTGGGCAAGTATCTACAGCGCCAGCATAAAATGCCGCAAATCCAAAACACAATGGAATGGGAATTTATAAAAACTGGAGCAGACAGAATCTGGAGCAGTTACCCATGGCACCCAATCAGATTTTATCTTAATTTTGTTAAATTCAGCTTTCAAAATGAAAAAGAAGGGTTGATTGGTTGTTATATACAGCTGCTACAGATTCTGTCTGCTCCAGTTTAACAAATTCCTCTCAATATGTACAATTAAAGCCATTAAAACCCCACAAAAAACATTCAATTCAAGTGGTCTGTTAACACTTTGCAAATTACAAGATTTCAGTGAAAATCATGTTGTGCCAATATGTATTGCCCATATATATATGCTGCTATGCATAGATTATAGCAGAACTTAACCCAGGAGTAAATTTGATTTATAAACTAACAAGTTTTCCACAGCTGCTACTGTGAGCCGGCTGCTCTGCAGATCCCGTCAGTAGTGTGCATGCATAAATATGCAGTCATATTTGCAATGGAGCTCACATGCAGACATTTTCTAGTTTCTCTTATATAGTGCCAGCCACTTTTCTTCCTGGTTGTATAGTGCTACTCAATGATTGCACCATCCTAAAATTCCACGCATGCGCAGATTCCTTATAGCCATGAACCTAGGAATGCAAATTCTGTGCTATTGCAGTCTGCCAGAGGAGGGTCATTGATGTGAGCAATATGGTCGGGCTCGATGTTCGAGTCGAACATGAGTTCGACTCGAACATCGCTAGTTCGTGTGGTCGCCGAACACACGAACTACAAGGGCGTTCGGCGGTCTGGTCGACCACTGAACACCCCACAAGGCAATGCGCCTTATGAAGCCCTAATTGGCTAAAGGCTTGCACCTGACCACAGTTGTTTGGCCTGGTGAGCACCCCCCCCTCCCTGCCATACCAGGCCACATGCCTTCACCACTGGGAGGGTGCTTTCCCAGGGTCGCCCCTGGAAAAGCACCTTGTCCCCGTGCTGATAGAGACAAGGGCCTCTTCCCCACAAACATTGGGGCGTTGGTTGTGGGGGTGTGGGCACCCAGATGCAGCCCCCCCTCTTGTGAATGAGTAAGGGGGACTTGTACCCCTACCCATTCACTAAGGGGTTGGAATAAATTGTAAATAAAAAGACTAGACTTTTGAAAAAATCCTTTATTTGAAAAAAAAAAAAAAAAACTAAGGATCTTTGACAAGTCCTTTAATAAAAAAAAATTAATCCTAAGGTCAATCAAGACGTGCAGCGTTGTCCATGACGAAGACTCAACGAAATAAAAAAAAAGGAAGAAATAGAAATAATTTTTTGAAAACCTAACGCCCGCCGACCTGTCCACTCGCAACGAATTCCTGCCGCAGAATGGCATTCTGATAGATGCCGGCAAAATATAAACAATTGGGCGGAGCTAGCGGTGGCATCACAGCTAGCTCCACCCAGCTGTTTACATTTGTCTGGCACCTGACAGGACTTAGCTGTGAGCCATGATTGGGCAAAGTCATCATTACTTTTCCCAATCATGGCTCTTACATTGCACTTTGCCGTGATTGGGCAAAGTCTTGCACCTGACCTGTGGTCATGTGCATTGCTTTACCCAATTAGGGAACGCCGAACGCCCTGATAGTTCGTGTGTTTGCCAAACACACAAACTACCGATGTTCGAGTGGAACTGTTGTATGACTGGAACATCGAGACCATCCCTACTGCTGAGGGAGTTGCTCACTGAGGACCCGCTCCGCCAGCCGCTACCAAGGAGAAGGTGCTGCAGAAGTTCTCGCCCTGCAGATGAGGCTCGAACTACAGATCAGTCCAGTGAGTGACAGTTCCCTTATTGGAGAACATTTTGGGAAAATTGGGTGTCATCTGTCATTATGATTATTATAAGAGGGGCTAGAGTATTGCTGAGATTTGTAGTCCGCTATAGCTGATGGTATTCTGCATTACTGTATAATGAACTGCTGAGATCTGTATTCCTTTATAGCTGATGATATTATTCTGCATTGCTGTTTAATGTGTTGCTGGAATTTGTAGTCATCTTTAGCTGGTGATATTCTGCATTGCTGTATAATGTATTGCTGAGATTTGTAGTCCTCTATAGCTGGTGGTATTCTGCATTGCTGTATAATGTATTGCTGAGATTCCCTGTCAGTGGCAGAACTACCAGGGTCACAGCGGTTGCAGCTGCATCTGGGCCTTGGTGCTCCACCACTGTCCTAAAATCATTAGTCTGTATTTAGAAAAACTGCCACATGACACAAAAAAAATGTATTGGCAATTGGTATCTGCGAGTACCTGAGGAAAAGTATCAGTACTCATACTTGGTCTGGAAAAACTCATCAGTACTCATACTCGGTCGGTGCATCCTTAGTTTGTATAATCTAATATATAGGACAGGAAAAAAATCAATGCTGTTTGTGGATCAAGATTCTGCTGTGCATTTGTGTGGGCCTGCGTTTGTGCCCAATACATTTTTAAAGCATGAGCAATTACAAACTGTTATCAGTTTTAATGGGAGAGCTAACAGTCCACGCCGTATGGGGGCACAATACTTGCTTTGCTTTGGAAGCTGACAACCCATGTTATGCCACTGGTACCTCATATTTTGTAGTCGGGAAATCCCCAAAACACATTATGCGTCTATGCACCAACCTCTAACTGGACATTGCAATGCAATGCAGTTTGAAGTGTTTATAATGGAAGTGAGAGCCTCACTGCTGTAATAAAGTTCTACAACTCATGTGCCAAATCACAAAGCGTGCAGCTAAGTAGAGGATCAATTGAGTGAAACAACTGCAATAAAAAAGAATCTAGAATGCAGTAAAGAAAATGGTTGTGTGTAAAATGTCAGCATCGTTCTAGCAATGAGGCATCTGATTAACAGCATGTAACTCCGTAACTGTGTAATGTGGCTTTTATAGCCTCTAGAAAACAATCACTTTTCACGTAGGAGAATCTGTGCTCTCATTAGAAACAAGGCCAAGCAAAGGCAAGCCAGCTTTCTGTGCTGGAGTTTAGAACTTAGCTGGAATTTTTAATTTGAAATATGCATTCCAAATGTTTCAGCTTCTTTTCTGCGGATAATTATCGCACAGCAATGGCCCCTTCCAATGGTGTACATAAAGTAGCTGCCTACTAAAAGTGTACGTAATCGTTAAAATGCATTTTAAATGCCTTACCCTATACATTTTCAAGTGAGCCCAATCTTTTTTTTTTGTGCGCCCTGCATTTTTCCTTTTTTAACCAAATGATCTTGCCAGTTTTAAATACCTTGAGTAATTCAGGGCTGACAACACTGCTAGACTGCAGCAGAGCTGTCACCCTATCCCCACAGCATAAGCACGACAGCACCAAGGCATTGCCAGCATATAGGGAGCACTGACACCGAAGGGCTTTGTCCAGGAATTGAGAAGGACATTATATAGAGACACCCTAGTATACATACGAACAGCCAATGGGTATCTATTCTACGCTAGAGGTGAACAGAGCCAAATTGTTCATGTGGCCACTTGAAAACTAATACTCTCGCGACAAACTCCCACTGCAGAATGGCATTCTGACAGATGCCGGCAAAATATAAACAATTGGGTGGCACCTTAAATCTGTTTAAAAATCACATCATAAAAATATTTAAGACTAAAATTAAAGCTGAACTCTGAGCACAAAACCACAGTTATTGCCTTGTAAATGTAGCAGTGACATCATCACTTCGTAACACATAGTGTGTGCAGAGAGCAGAGTTGTAGGAGAGGCCCGGCAGTTCACACCCACTACAGGTTGTCTGCAGAAAACTACAGGAGGGGTAGATACAAGACCAGCCACCCTGCACAAGGAGAGAGAGCAGCAGTCATTGGTCTTTAGTACAGGAAGATCCTCTACAGAGGAAAGTTTCACACTTTCCTCTGTAGAGGATCTTACTGTCGAGATATGGAAAAACTACACAAAGTACACCACCAAGATTACTTTTTTTAAGACACTATCTGCTCATCCTGGAGTTTTATGTTTTTTCATTGCTATAATACTTACTCCCAGATTCAATAACAGTTCATGAAATTATATTAGAAGAGCCACGTGTGCAAACACTGATGTTCAATAACAAATTACTCAATCATTACTGAATACTGAAGCACAAAGTTATCTGTTGTTTGGTGGGCTGCTAAAGTTTTCTGTATACAGCATATCACCATGAACATCCTCTGCTTTAGGAGTTTCATCACCCATATAGTGATGGATAACAGTAGAGTCTACATCAATTTCTACAGAAATACACAGGAATGGATCTGTAATGAAATTTGCTAAAGTAATTGAAATATAATAGTTTGCCTGAAGGTGATGGTTTTTTTTTCTTATCAAAACATGAGTTTCACCTAAACACTTTGTTTTGGTTAATGCCATTGTTGATCATCATAGTAGTGAGATGACAAGAACTCAATTTGTCCATGGTGGTGGACAGATGCATGGCAGCCAACAACTCTCAGGGGTAACATTGATTGGGAATACTACTGATCTCCCTTGAGACTAAAAGGCCTATTTGGCAGCAACAGATCAATTGACATAGTGATCTATTTGCACTATTATTGGCAAACAATAGATCACTATAACAGTGATCTGTTCACACAGTGGGAGGCAGAACAGGGCTGGATCTGCTCTGCCCTGCTTAAATATGCTCACTGGAGCTAAAAGGGAAACCCAGTACCTTCAGAGATCATGTAGCTGCAATGTATCATGTAATCAAAATGTGGAAGAATTGTATTTACATTGTGCAACAGAGAGCTTTGGACACAAGATAGCATACATTCAAACTTTCTGAGATGAGAAAGAGGGATGCCTTCCAGCACTATATATTTAAACAATAGCCCATTGGGTAAACCCAAAATATTTTTTTTTTTTACCATTACTTTTCGTTTATTCTGGCCTTTTGAAATAGCAAACAAGGTATTTAAGAGAAAAGATACATGTTTTGGTGGAGAATTACAGTTTTAGTCGTTAAATAGAAAATGTTCATAGATATATGTACATCAGACCAAAAAGAGAGACAACTGAGGATAAAAGAGGGACAAAAGGATTCGTTTTTAAATCAGGAACAATCAGGGTCAGTTGGGAGGTATGGGATAGGAAGTTCAGAAGCTGATGGACTCAACTCTTTGACTGGACCCCTGCTTTCACTGACAGCCAGCAGTTCCATTAGTGCCACCACCATTTTAAAACTCTGCTGTAGCTGACAACCACTTGCTGGGTCCACTGTCCTGGTGAGACCTGGGCAAAATGCCATTTTTACTCCTATAATTAAATGGTTCTGGATATACAACTTCATTATTATGTTAACACCAATAAAGTGTTATGTGTATATGTTTCATTTTGAGATTACGTCTTTTTGTTTGCTTCATTTAAACAGATGTTGTACATCTTAATTCTAAAAACACCACGAGAGGATTAAGCTGCAAATCTCCAAACTGCACTTAGTAATGAGTATTCCAGTTGTGACTATGATTTCAGCAGTAATGAAAAACACATGCAAATGCTTCTATAAGGATAAATAATTGTCACATACCTGCAAGCCTTCAATGGCGAGTCTGAGAATTGACGGGGTGAGCTTGGATGCTTGCTTGAAGGAAAAATTGCTCCAGTCTATGATTAGAATAAATCCATTTATCTGAAGCGCGGGATCTTCAATAAGAACCTCTAGTGAGAGGAGAATGCCACGTAAGATGTCCACAAAGGAGTTCCTTGAACAAAATGAATTGTACTTGGTTTAAAAAGTGTCCTTTGTAGAAAAGAATGAAATAAATTTCAGACGTTTTTTATCAAAGAAAACCTTAACAATAGAATGTGATGCTGCAAACACGAAATAAAAAAATGAACCAAGTGTAAACAAAAACTTCTAGAGTCCATGAGGATACTTCATGCTAATATCCATACACCCAATAATGGGGACTCAGACAGCTACAACCTTACTATTAGGCTTTCTTAATATAGATACATTATACATGTTTCAGTTCATATTATATATTGTTCTTTATTAATACATCAAAAAGCAATAAATATCTAACCAAGGTATATAAGAATGTTGTACAATTAGCTGGATTTGGGGAATGGTAGTAATTTAAAATTTATTCTGAACATGAGAACAAAAGAGATAATACTTTCCTTCAAAAAGGTTCACATGTTTGCAGTATAGCATAAGCTAAGTCACTTCCAAATTTAATACTACCAAAAACTAAAGGAGAAATCCAGTTTTTTCAAGTGTGTATCCCATCCCCTTGAAGATCGACAGGCTTTCTCTATGCTGACTCATCCCATTTGTGGGGATGTAAAAGTAAAATAAAAACTGCAGCAATTTTCTGAGGATTTCAGGGCTTCAGGCCATGTGGCCAGACAGGCTGCAAAGAGAGTTATTAGGTAAGTATACCCTAATATAAATGTGCTGGAGAAAGGGGTAGAAAAGAATAACTGCACTGAAAATTAGATTATTAGTTTAAAGTGTATGTTCGGCCGAGTTAATACTCCTGCCAGGTTTTTTACCTGGGGCTTCATAAGAAAAATTTACTCTCACTTCCTCTCTTGCTGACATTTTACTAGGCAGGAAGTAAGGTGAAACCCTTCAACAGCATCACAGACAGAAATGCAAATGCTTGAACTAAACTGCACATAAGCATTGCTTGTGAAGGGCGACTTGTAAGGTCTGTGTAAGATACCATGTTATCATGCAAATGTATGCCTCTTATTTATTGTGTTTTAGCTATAAAAAGTGAATAACTTCCGAGTCTCATTCATTCAGAAACTCAACCACTCCCTCTGGCTATTAAGTAAAACCAAAATATATGTTTAAACATTAATCATTTCCTGCTGTTATTGGGCAACGCATACCACCTATATTGGGCGTTTTCTCAGATTTATATCACAACTGTAAAGCTTTCTATTCCTTGCATGAATCTTTTGATGTTAAGGTTGCAGTTACAAAAATATTTTTTCTGATGTTGGTTATGTCTCAGTAAATCAGACACTCACACACAATAACATCACATACAACAAAAGTACAGCCACAAATTATATACACATACAGTATATGGCCAATTAATTATTTTAATATGTAGCTTCTGTTTTTGGTTTACCAATGCTGACCATGTTCTGTGTTTTTTTTAACCAGCATCAAGAAGGTGCTGATTTTTCATAATCAGCAAGTCACTGCTACTGTTCCCCAATGTGATACAAAGAGTCAGCAGTCTCCATGTATTGATGATAGCTTTTTTTTACACCTTCTTTACTATTTACAATCTTCCAGTTTATGATTAAACCATGCAGCATCCAATCTCCAAGAAAATGGTGCTAGCTTAAACCATGTTTTCTTCTGAAACTTCAAATATTACCATATCTGTAAAAATTCAGTCAAGGCAACTGGACTTGCTGTATTTGTTTTTTTTTTCTTAAAGACGTTTCACTAGACATCTGACCAGCTTTCTCAATTCAGAAAGCTGGTCGGATGTCCAGTGAAACGTCTTCAAGAAAAAAATTAAATACAGCAAGACCAGTTGCCTTGACTGATTTTTTACATATATACCATGACCTGGATGAATGAGATCCTTCACAGACATACTTCAAATATTTCAGGAGCCCTCCCTGGGGATTTGAATATCTAATAGGCTTCAGCATGGATCGGTGGATCAACAAGAAGATCAAATGATTTGCTTAGAATCATTTGCTAGTGGGCTGGGGGCCTCAGCGTGCCTGATTTTAAACAGTATTACAAAGCAGCTCAATTAGTTAAACAGACATTTGAGGCAGAAAACTATTTGGCCCATCTCCTTTTCAATCAGTTTGAGTTTCTAGCTGAAGTGCTCTTACTTTAAGTGAAACTAAAAGTGCACTAAATCTAAGCAATCATAACATGAGAGTGAAAAGGAGCTGAATGGAAGCTCCCAATGCTTTGAAGGTGGTCCGGAGGAGGATTTAAAAGAGGAATGTAAAAATGAAAGGACTAAAAAAGAGCAAACGTCCATCATGAAGAGCGATGCACAAAATTAACCAACATTTATGGAAGGTTTTCACCTCGTACTTATTAGTTCACAACTGAAGTGAAACCTGCAGATACACAATATCCTGGGGCTCTCTTTAATGCAGAATGATGGCAATTATTTTGTATCACATTATAAGACAATAAAAATAAAAAAAGTAATACAAAATAATAGTTAGAAAAAATAAAAAGGTGATTAACAAGTAAAAAATAATAAGAAAAAATCTATAAAAAACCATGTTATGGAGCTGAGGGAAAGGAAGGTGTTCTGTAGTCATGACTCAGATCCTGTCCTAGGGTGACAACACTGATCATCCATGGATACAGTTCAGTGAGTTTAGCGTTGTCACCTTAGGTTTGAAAATATGTTACTGGCAGGACGACCAGGTAAAAATGAAGGAAAAAATGCCTGACAATAAACTAACGGAGCCACCACATCGAAGGACTGGTAAGCTGCAATCTATCACATTTTTGTCCTTGGGTTTAGATGCATCATAAATACTTAAAAGACGTGTGTTCATTTATTTCAACCATTAAAGGAAATGTAGTGAAGAGTGGGGCAAATCCTAGGTGGAATGGATTTTAAGACATTTATTCAACCCTAAAACTGGGAATGCCTGTGATTATATCTTGAGATGTGTATGTACACATAACAATGGCAACCCCAATGAGAAAATATACGGCAAGTGGATGAAGTTAAGAAATGGGAATGTAAGTGGATACAACAGAGAGTACAGGCAAGTAAATATTCATTTCAAACACAGCATACTGTATGTGAAGCACAATGCATGGGTCTCACATGTTGAGAATAGACTGATATTCATCATGCCACACTAGAGTTTCAGATGTAATATGAGGTTGCCATAGAGATCTCTGTGCATATTGGCTTCAAGGTGCTCACATGGCTCTGCAGATAACATTATCATTGCTCAAGGCTGAATTCCTGATGTAAGGGATACAAGGTCAACACTGAAATAATTATCTGTCTAATCAGACTTTGAATGATTAACGCTATTCTTTGCTTAACCATATATATATTACGTTTGACCTAAATAAAGTCTCATGAAAATATTGAAAAAATGCAAAAGGAAAAACTGTAAAATCCCTTTGGACAAAAGGTTTTATCTTTGCTTTTTCCTCCTGAAATATCAGCCCTGAGGTCAACTAGCTGAGGAGATGACAAGAATCAAATACTCTGATACAGATAAGATGTGCAGTAGAAGGCTATGGACTCACTGTTTTTTTCTGATACCCTAGGCGTAAAGGGTGCGCACAACAAGGGAACATGGCTGAAAATAAGACTTGCACATTGTCAAAACTAGCAAAATAGACATCCAGGTCATAATATAAAGTAATTACTTTAAAAGCCAAAATCACACATTACCAAATGTGCAGTCTTTAGTGGAAGGACAAATGTAGAGACAATGATGAGAGTATTTCATATTGCTTTAGAAGTGGTCTTGAATCAGCAGTCACACGTTTACAGTGCATTTGCTGGAAAATAAACTTTTACAGAAGAGTACTAGAAAGAAATGGATCATTTTAAACCTCGAAATCTTTTGAAACTCTCTGTAAACCTTGAGGAAAACTGAAGGAGATGGGAACAAAAACTGGAGCCATTCCTGGTTGCAGATGGTGCTTGTAAATACCCAGAGGTTCACAAAAAGATTTGAGTTGTATAACGCTATCGATATAATATATGGCAATCCCATATCATGAGAGAAGTGTTACTTCCATTCAAGCACCTTTGCAACTCAGAGAAAATGTATTTTTTACAAGATAACACGTTTTCTTACTGGGTTAAAGGAGAACTATGAGGTGAGTGCTTTTCACTCACCTCATAGTTCTAGCCGACCTGTGACAATGAGACTGTCACAGGTCGGCTCAGTAGATCGGGAAGTGAGCGAAAACATACCGGCGTTCGCTCACTTCTCGGGGGAGGGGCTGGATTCCCCCCTCCCCGCTCCGATCCGCCAGCGCTGACTGACGGAACGGAGGGGGGGAGGGGGCGGGTATAGCTGGCTATGCCTCTAGATAGGCAGAGCCAGCTGTCACTCACGCAGCTGGGCGGATCCAGACATAATTGTCGGGATCCGCTTCAGCTGCGGCGTCTCAGTATACCGCGAGCAGTAGCTTGCGGTATACTGAGCTTAGGGTGACGGGAGGACGCTAGTTTGTGTCCTCCCGTTACCCTAAGGAGAACTATGGGGAAAAGCCTTAACCCCATAGTTCTCCTTTAAAGTTGAACACTGGATTTGGAAACACTGATGATCTTATATGTAGAAGTAACATTTTGTTCAGTTTTATCAATCATGGTTTAAAAGCAAAATAACTAGCTGATCCTAAACTCATATTAGACAACACTGC
Organism: Nanorana parkeri; assembly: GCF_000935625.1. NCBI lineage: Eukaryota > Metazoa > Chordata > Amphibia > Anura > Dicroglossidae > Nanorana > Nanorana parkeri. The sequence goes on from NW_017306814.1 coordinate 153,743, forward strand.
ATTAGTCTGCAGAATTTCAGAGACAACTAAAATGGAAGATGAAGCAATGAGTCCTGGACCAACTGCCAAAAGACACATATGCTGCCCTCAGAAAGAACACTTTTCGATTCCCACCCAGCACTGAAATTTCACCTTTGAAGAACCTTATCTTGTAATATATAATTGTATGTCGTAAACTATGTGTTACAGAGCAAATATGCAATATATCATACGCATTTAGCCACGATATCTAATATGGAAAAGAGCTTCACATTTATGATTGTTTTTTTAAGTACTCAGAGTCTCTGGGCACCTTTCCTACATGAGGGTATAGATAAGATGGAGCCACAAAGGATGCTATGAATGTTATTGTCTGAAAGAATGTTACATTTTCAGTGACTACATAGCTTGAAACATATTTGGCCCCACTCTTTTTCTTCGGTTCTGGCTCTGGCATCCTATTGCACATTCATTGAGCCCTGCATTACTATAAGCCCAGCTCCATATCTCAATTTTATAGATTTGAGAAACCTGTGTAGATGGCAAACTCCCAGGTGAGATCAAACTAGTATGGTATTAGGGATGAGTTTGAATCGAACATCGGCATTTCGAGTGTTCGGCGAACTTTATGGGATGTCTCACGGTTTGTTCGACCGCGGACATTCCATAAAGCAAAATGCCCTCTGAAGCTCTGATTTGTTAAAGTCTTTTTTTAAAGTCACAGGTCAGGTGCAAGACTTTGCCCAATCAGGGCTCAGTATTGAATTAGAGCCATGATTGGGCAAAGTCATGATGACTCTGCCCAATCATGGCCTGCCTATCAGATGTAGATAAACGACACAATTGGGCGGGGCTAGCTGTCAACGCTAGCTCCGCCCAATTGTGTATGTTTTGCCGCCATCTGTCAAAATGCCATTATGCGGCGGGGAGCGGACCATATTTTATTTAACCCTTTAGTGAATAGGTAGGGGTACAAGTACCCCTCACTACAAGGGAGGGGGGCGGCATTTGGGTGCCCCCTTAATTAAAGGGGTATCCGGATGCAAATAAGCCCCATTGCCCGCAGACCCCCACAACCACCAGGTCAGGGTTGTGGGGACGAGGCCTTTGTCCCCATCAGCACGGGGACACCCTCCCAGTGCCGAGGACGACGTTAATGGTGATGCTGGATTATAACGCTGGATGATGTGTTTGACCATGGATTGCAGTATTTGACGATTTTTTGAAACAAAAATGGAATTGTCAAAAACTGTGTTTGTGCTTTTTGTTCAATTAAAGGATTTTGTAAAAAGTGTGGTGTGATTATTTCTTTTTGATTTAACTCTTTAGTGAATGAGTAGGGGTAATAACTACCCCTACTCATTCACAAGGGGGCAGGGGCGGCATTTTGGTGCCCCCATTATGAAAGAAAGGGAATTTTAAGGGGGACCCCACTTTTTTTTGCTTTTTGGGCTTTGGGGTCCCCCTTAAAACTGTTACCAGATCTGGTATGACTTTTAATGGGAACCCAGCGCCATTTTTCAAAATTCTTTTTTTTAACAATTTGCGGAGAGTCGGTCCGCTTTGGCGTACCTTTCTCCCTACTTCAGCTGTGTCTTTGGCTGAAGTAGGGAGAAAGGTATATACGTTTGGCTTGGCTGTTTCCTTCGGCTGCCTTCAGCTGCTGTACAGACTTTTGTAAATAGCGTTGAACCAGCAATTCTCAACCTTTTTTCAGTCAAGGTACCCTTTAAAAGTGCAAACTCTTGAGGCACCCCATTCTTAAATGTATAAAAACCTACATGTAAAAAAGATGTGTGATTCCCCCCAAATTCTATATGAGACCCTTATCCTAAATGAAGGTCTAGTGTGAATTTGAAGGGGACCCCAAGGGAAAAAAACAACATGGAATTCACCTCTTCACATCAGAAGCCCCCCTTCCAATAAGGAGCTCCTTTATCACCATTTCACACCATGAGTCCTTTTCATATCAGGAGCACCTCTCTACATCAAAGCTCTACCTTACAATCTACCACCATGGCAGTGGGCGGAAGGTGGAGCAGGTCTGGATGGAGGTGAATGTCTATCCTTTTCTTAATGCTGGGGGAGATCTTGCATGCAGCCCTCCCTAAATTAGCATCATGCGTTTCCATGGTGCTGGTGGGGGCTCGCCTGTATAATGGAAATGCATAATAATGTGCAAAAAATGGAAGGCACACTTGACAAAAACAGAACGAACACCAGAGTGCTCCAAGATGGAGACTCTCATAGTTTAGAGTTAGGACCGCACTATAAGAGCTGCCTTGGCGCGGCAGTGCGGCTTACACATCCTTTGCAGAAGACGTGTATCCAAACCTCTGTCATTGTCCTTAGTGGTGAGACAAGTTGTTTTACATGCTGGTTTGTGAGTGTGCCATGATGCCTTTCTACTGAACACCAGAGTGTCACAGCAACCTAGTTGACAAAGGCTGTGTTAAACAATGATGTATAGCTTAAGTGCTACAACAAATAAAACTGCAGTTATGGTTCATCATTTCTACATTATTTTATCATCATGCATTATTTGATAAAGGCCACATGACGCACAATGTTTCAATGGATGTTGCTGACGGTATTTGTAACCTCTTGTTGTAAGATTTTGAATTTACAATTGAATAATAAAATACAGTACATGTTTATTTTATAGCCAATAAAAGTGCTACTAATTGAAACAAGTTGAAGTGTTTGTTGATCTTCCTCTTCATTGTGAAATAATACTGCTACCCAAGGCTGTCTCTAAGTCTTGTAACTGATTTGTGTAGCATCGTCTCCTCTATGAAAACAAACATTGATTCTAGCTGAAGCTGACACAAACTATGCAGTATTCATATTAAACTCCAATAATTGATTTTGAAATCACTTACACAATCTCACTGACAATAAATCTGACGATGTACATCAGCTGTACTGATCGATACCAATATCACATTTAGGTTAACATTTCCCACGTATGTCATCTGAGGGAATTAGGGCTTGCTTGCAGAAAAGCTTTTTATCAGCAGAACTGTATATAAGTGATCTTTTAAAGAATTCTAATTATGTGCCATGGACCTGAATCCCTTGGGCTAAATACTGCATGTGTATTTGATTAGGATAGAGATACTTATCTTTCAAGCTGAATTACTATGGTAACCCTGGTGAGCAACAACATAGACTCTAACTAATTCATGAAAAAAACTGATTCAAACCAGAATACATTAATTCTCTACGCATTATGATGCTGCTTTGAGAATGTCCAAAAATAATAATTTAATTGAAACTCTAGCAAAAACATTTTAAATGTGTACAGTGTGTCTAGTTAGTTTTTTTTAGTGTTAGATGGAATGGGGAAGGATTAGAACTTCTGTTGAGCTCCTACTGCTATCAGGGGCATCGTTAAAGAGATTTACCCTCGCTTCCTGTCCTGCTGACAACATTTTATCAGACAGAAAGCGAGGGTAAAGGTGCCCATACACCTTACGATTATCGTACGATAATCGTATGCGATCGACTTTTCGTACGACAATCGTAACGTGTGAAAAGAGTGCCCGACCAGTAGTACTGTGCAATCGTACGACTTTTGACGGTCAAGCATGTTTGAAAACTTTGGTCGATCGTACGATGTTCGCATGGTTGGTGGCGTTTCCGTCCGTCAAAAGTCATACGATTAACACTGCGCATGCGCAAACGAAAATAATTGCGGTCAATTAACGCTAGTCGTCCAGGTGTTTTTTTCTTTTTAACTATCACTGATTGAACCTTTCGATAATCGGGGCAGACGGTTCGAACATCGGATGAAAAGTTTTGTCCGATAATCGTAAGGTGTATGGGCACCTTAACTCTCTTCCAGCAACACAGAAATACATGAAAATGTTGTTTTGTAGTAGTGAAGAGGAAGACTAGTTTTTGTCTGTTTTCTTGTTGCAGATTTTTCCTCATTTCATGTCTGTTGAAACTGTTGTCAGCAGGACAGAAAGTGAGGGCAAATTTCTCTAATAGAGCAGTAAAAACCCAATAGGAGTTTTAATTCTTCCCCACTCTATCTAAAACTAGAAAAAAAATGATTGTGGCTTGACATACACTATAAAGTTTTAAAAACGGTAGCAAAGGTTTTGTTTTGTTCCCCATGATCCCTAAGTGTGTTGTAAAGAGGCCCCAGTCCAAGCTCACTCCCGTGATGGACTACAATCTCATGTTTAGTTTACTCATTTGTATTGAGATTGTAGTGGATTACAGGAGCGAGCTGGAAGCGGTTGCTACTTTACAACACACCGGGACCATGGTGAACAAATGTAGCCACCCTCCAGAAGGAAGGACAGTGTCAGCATGACTTCAGAGATGATTTGAGGATCTACAGCTGAGTGATACACAAATAAGATACTTTTTAAATATTCGGGGTGCTTGAATGCAGTTTTTTCATTTACTTTCACTTATGGTTTTATATTAGCTGCCAATAAATATAATTCAGGAAACATTATTCTTGGCCAGCAAAACCCCAGTTCTTAAGTTGAGGACACTTACACCACCTACCCTGAATTTTTGTATTTAAGCTGGTCAACAACAACTTTAATCTAAAATACTTTCAGACATATGGTATACATATGGTATGCTTTGTTTTGGTATGTCTCTTCTTTACTACCACTCCTATTGATCTTGATAAAATGCCAATCTGCCAGATCCTGAAGCTGAATGACTTATATTCATTCTGTTTTTGAAATTTGTATCAGTTATTATTGATATTGTTTAAACTTATCTTTTCAATACTCCTATTTATTACTAAACATTTGTTTCATGCACTCTAAAAATACAATTTGTGTATGTATTTTGAGGCATCCAACCCAAATTCAAATTGTTTTTGCCCTCCTGTAAATTGTTTTAGATCTCTTGATAAAGGACAACAAATACGTTTCAGGTTGTATGTAATATATAGTGATGGGCCGAACACACCTGAGTTTGGTTCCAGTTCGAACTTTAGAACATGGAAAAGTTTCGAACTCGAACTTCGAACTCATTGAAAGTCTATGGGACCAGAACTCTGAAAATCAAATGTCCCCATTTTGAAGGCTTATATGCAAGTTATTGGCCATAAAAAGTGCATGGGGATCCGGGTACTGCCCTGGGGGAAATGTATCAATGCAAAAAACACATTTAAAAAATAGAGTTTTTAATGGAGCAGTAATTTTAACATTGCTTAAAATGAAACAATTAAAATTACACATTCCTTTAAATATCGTGCCTGGGGGGTCCCCTTAAACTGCCTGTAAAGTGGCGCATCTGTGTGATGTATAGAACCTGCTGCAGCAAACAGTGACATTTATAAAGAAAAAAAAAGCGTGCGGTTCACCTTCGCAAACAATACCAGACCCTTTAGGTCTGGTATGAATGTGAGGAGGGACCCCATTTAAAGAAAAATAAAAGTGTGGGGTTCCCCCCAAAAGTCATACCAGGCTCTTAAGGTCTGGTAGGAATGTTAGAAGGGACCCCCCTCAAAAATGCGCTAGCTCCGCCCAACTGTTTACATTTGTCCATCACCTGGCAGGACAGCGCACTGCGCCGTGTTTGGGCAAAGACCTGTGGTCAGGTGCATTGCTTTACCCAATCAGGGCTCTCACAAGGCACTGTGCGATTCACCCGAAAAAAACGCCCTGATAGTTTGTGTGTTCGCCGAACACACGAACCACCGTACATCGAGCCCACCCCTAGTAATATAATTATTTGGACTATAGGACCCGCAAACAGTAATAATCATCTATCAGCAGAGGTGTCTTCATATCTTTCTGTACCTGTACACAAGCCAGATATTGATCACATTATCTGACGTTAAGACTAATCTATACCTGCCCACACAAGCAGTGGTGTAATATGGTTTTGTGGTGCCCTAGGCAAGTGTAAACTAGGGCAACCCCCCCCCATCTAATCGGTATCGATGCATCCCTATATATAATAAATCCCTGCATACATGTGTATATAGTAAATCCCTGCACACAGGTATATATAATAGAATCCCGCGCACACACACACACACGCACTATATATATATATATATATACATACAATAGATTCCAGCACACATGTACTATATATACAATAGATCCCCACAAACATGTATATACAATAGACCGCAGGGATCTCAATAACTGTGTGTGCGGATTAGCCGCAAATCACAGCTGAGCTGTCAGTGCCTGCACTCCCAGTGATCAGTCCCCATCCCACACCGTTCCACCCAGCCCCTCACAGTTAGCACTAGGATGGCAGCTCCCTACTAGTCCAGCTGGGCTCAGTCTCTCCCTCCTCTGGGTATTCTTGCAAGGGTCTCCAGCTGCCAATTTTCACGGCTCTGCTGCCCAATGACTGCCAGCAGGAGGCTGTCCCCGGCCACTTTCTTCTCCTTAGCTGGAAAGCAGTCTGGAGAAACCAGTGAGGCGGTTAGGCGTTCCTTTTGCTGTCCCCCTGGAAGATGCCGTTCAAGGCAAACGCCTTGTTTGCCTTGCTGTAGATACGCCACCGCACACAAGGCAAACTGGACTTTTGACACATTTTTATACGCTTCAAATAGTATCCAGTCTTTCCAAGATCACATTTTAAAAAAAACATATCTAGTCAAATCCAACAAAAATAATAACAACATAAGCCATGCTGTTTGCTAGCAACCATCCCACGCAAGAAGGCACATTAAAGCAAAGAAATAACCACTAAAGGACCTCATAATAATTAGCTAAAAACATCAGAATGAAAAGCTTGCAGGTTTCATGCATCTAAAAAAGTATAAGACATAAACCAGCAGGCATTATCAGAATTACCAATTCTCATAATATAAAAGCTACAGCTGAATAAAGTTTATACTATTACATTAAATGATTCAAAACCAGATGATAACACATGGGCTAAGGCTAATCCTTTTGTTATTACAGACTTAGGATAAGGCCACAAAGGCGCCTTGATAAGCTGAACTTTGCTTGGTAAGACAGTAATGTCAGTTGCAACCCCCAACCCAATCAGCAGCAGCTCAGCATAGGAACAAATGGTGACTGACCTCCTCCTACCACACAATTGTGTTTTGGTGAGCAATCAGCTTCAAGAAAGGATGATTTAATGTCTCTGTCTGCTCTTGTGTAATAGGGAAAAGCAATTCTCAAATAAAATCTATGCTGAGCTGATGAAATTCAGAGGGTGGGGGATACTATTTTGCCTGCATAATCGCTACTCCTGAGGCTACATTCACACCTCTGCATTTTCAAGCTGTCCATTTTAAATACAGTGCATGGCGCATTTTAGGTGTTTTTTTACATTCCCAAACATCTGTATAGAATGTGTGCGGTTTGCTGGAAAGAAAAGATGCAGCCACCAGCACAATAAATGCAGAGGTTGTAATGTAGCCTAAAGCCGGCCATAATACAGCATATGATGGTATTTTTGTTAAAGATTAAACTGATCTTTATCTTTGCTGATAATCTGCTGCAGCGAGGAGATAACAAATATGTGACAAGAGAGAATTTGAAGCATGCTTGCTGATGTTTCTTTTAGATGTTTTTATCTATGAAGCTAAAATATTCTAGAATGAATAATGTCCATGTCATGGATTGATGAGCACATGCTTTGTTGTGGTGTGTGAGTGACAGCACTGGCGTCTTAAAGGAAAGGAAACTATCACATTTATTTGAATATGTGAAGTGTAGAATAAGTTCATGGAAAATTATTGTAGGTGCATTTGACCTGCTTAAGCTGCTTTTGCTTTCCAATAGACTTGAATGTGGAGAAAATGAACAAACGTCCGTAGACACTGACCCCAATAGAGCTACTTGAAGGGGCAATTTACACACTGGGTTCTGCAGCACACTTCTCACTTTAGTGATCTGGCTAGGTCCAATACTTAATGCTATTGATGTTTAATGCTATGCTAGAGGCTTGCAGGTACCAATTGTCCCTTTGCTGCTGATACATTTAATGGATATTGCACATTAAACAAGCAGTGTATCTGCCAAACAGGAAGGGATGAAGGGCACTGCGGTCCAGCATACTGTGTGAGACTTAGGTACCGAGTGAGCAATCAATGAATGGAACATGTAACATGCTTTCTAGGAATGCAGCTGTCACAGGAGTAATTCAGATTTAGTAAAACCTGGAGTAAGTAAAAGTTTGCTAAAGAAGCGCACTACCAAGTGGTGACTGAGCAAGGAAAGGTAAAGGAATAATGGAAAAAAGACTTACCAGGGTGTAGGTACTAGCGCGTTATCAGCGACGAAGTGTGGATAAATTGGGAGTCCAGGGTTGCTGGTGGAATCTGTACTTTTTTTCTTTTCTATCAGTAAAATGTTGGACACCCCGGTCCGCAATTTTAGGAGCCGCACACCAAGTACTGCAACCGATATTTCTTTGCCCTCACCCCAGGGGCAGCGCTGCATTAGAGGACATTCCTCCCAATTTTTTTGTTTAAAAGTTTGCTAACCTAGGTGAGTCACTGTACATCAACATTCAAAGATTAATTATTGATAAGTAAACCCACTTAGCAAACATACCGAGCTGACTATACACTGAATGTCTAATTGAAGCTAAGCAACAGGTATTGAGAACCAATAAATGCATTGTACATACAAGTACTCAAATCTGACTACTCTGCTGTAATCTCCTGCATAGTAGCACTCCATCTAGAAGTGAGAGAGGCAGCTCTATTCATTGCACAATGCTGACATCTAATACTAAGAACATCCTAGGAAGGGACAAGAACAGAGTGATGATATCATCAGTGTGCTTCTGTTCCTTTGTTGTCCAAAGACTGTGGCAGGCCCCATGTCAGACTGTTTTGCTCAGCTGCCGTGTAGCTTGCAGGGGGGTCTCAAGGAAACCTTGATCTGTCTGTGCTCACTTACGGGGTTAGCCAGATCAGGAGACCAGCTTAACAGAATGACAAATTCTGTAATAGGTGAAACAGTCCCCATATGTGAATATGAACTGTTTTCTATTTGACTTGAGGGCTGCTAAAGGTAGCACACTTTGTTAATGTGAAGAAATTAATTTTACAGGCCACAGGCCCAAATGGTGAAAGCAGACACTGGTAAAGTATTACCAGCTGGTTTTGATTTAAAGTTAATTTGTATATTAGGTATATTATGTCCACTATTCCTACTGAGTTTACTTCAGCAATTACCATTTGCACTTTAACATAAATTAGAAGAAAATATTAAAACACTATCTACATTTACCTACTCTGGTCCCAGTTGGCTGCAAAAAGTAGAAGAATCTTCCGTCCATAATGGTCACGGGTGTCAAGTACACCTGGAAAGCCATCCATAAGAGCTCTTTTGATCCCTGGATCATCTGCTTTAAGGTTTTTGAACATGTCCAAATTAAGTTGACGATACTGGAAATATTGGGCGAGAAGTCGGAAAGCTTCCATCTGGTTGAACTTCCTAGCTCTTAGAAACCTTAAGATGAAAGCATCATCTGTCCGTAGGAAACCAATATCTGGTCTAGTGATTATCATGTCTCTAACCTGTTGGATATCCTGATGTAAAGTGTCTGGATTCTCATTTAATTCCAATCTGGCTTTTTCTACCGTCTCTTGACTGAGTCCGGATTGTAAGTGGGTCATGTTTATAACCTTTAGAGTTCACCAGCCTCAATATCGTGATTGTTTGACAAGATACAGATCCCATCCACCAAATCTCCTTCAACGTGACCTTTTATTTCAGAATAGCTGGATTCTTTGAACCTTCTACACGGTCTCGAACTCTGTAAGGGAAAATAAACAGTTTGAGAAAGCAAATACAATTAAATAACATTAGTGAGCTTACTTGATAAGGCAAAGACATCCCCGTGTTAAAAATCATCTCTGGGTGTCAAATAGACAATCAGAATTTATTACACTGCGGTAGGTTAAATATGGGATGCTATTTATTTATTTATTACAGGTATTCAGATAGCACCGACAATTTACACAGCTCTTTACATAGTGATATGGTTGTTATGGGTCATTACACTTTGTACAACATTGCTGATTTCAGCACTGTTGCACAAAATAAACCCAAGAAAAGCAACGAGAACCTTGTAGTAATGATCTCAGCTCTTACTTATGAAATTTCTGAATTGTTGGCAACTGCTGGAATAATTAAGACATCATGATCTATGTTTTTTTAAGAAAGAGATGTTGTACCTAGGCAAAATGTTTTATACCTATTCATATATATAGCCAGTCTTATGCTGGTTGATTATATAAGATAAGAAGTAATATTATTGGTACTGGGCTTACTTAATAATAAGTGCAAAGTTGCAGCCAATCAGATTATAGACAGCTGAAGTAATCTCTAGGATAGTGAATTGGATGCCCCTTAATTGCCTTGGTGTCATCCTCACCCAACAGTCACTGACCTGGAAAAAGCATGAAGATCAGTAAAGTAAGAGTGAAGTCAAAACTGATCTGCATACTGTACTTGTTTTTGGGCAAGTGCCACAGAAGATACTGAAACCAACAGATCAGCCTGACAGCCATGCAAGTAGATTTTTCGGAAGGAAAGGCCAGTAATAGCAGCCTCCATACATTCTTAGTATAGGTTTCCTATAAACGCATGATTTATATAAGAAAATAAGAACTGCTTAAGAAAATAAGAACAAGATGGTTGATTAGACAAAGTATGATAATCAAGCAATTGTATTTAATGATTTAATTCATGCATGCAACAATGAAAACAAAAATCCTCCACCGAGAAAATATAAAAACAATCCCCAAGGCCATAACACCATCACCTCTAAGATCATCACAATCATATATACACTATATTTCCAAAAGCATTGGGACGCCTGCCTTTACATGCACATGAACTTTAATGGCATCCCAGTCTTAGTCCGTAGGGTTCAATATTGAGTTGGCCCACCCTTTGCCGCTATAACAGCTTCAACTCTCATGGGAAGGCTGTCCACAAGGTTTAGGAATGTGTCTATGGGAATGTTTGACCATTCTTCCAGATGCGCATTTGTGAGGTTAGGTACTGATGTTGGACAAGAAGGCCTAGCTCGCAGGCTCTGCTCTAATTCATCCCAAAGGTGTTCTGTCGGGTTGAGGTCATGACTCAGTCCAGGCCAGTCAAGTTTTTCCACCCCAAACTCGCTCATCCATGTCTTTATGGACCTTGCTTTGTGCACTGGTGCGCAGTTATGTTGAAACAGTATGAGGCCATCCCCAAACTGTTCCCACAAAGTTGGGAGCATGAAATTGTCCAACAAATGTCTTGGTTTGCTGATACCTTAAGTGTTCCCTACACTGGAATTAAGGGGCCAAGCCCAACCTCTGAAGAACAACCCCACACCATAATCCCCCCTTCACCAAACTTTACACTTGGCACAATGCAGTCAGACAAGTACCATTCTCCTGGCAACCGCCAAACTCAGACACCTCCAACGGATTGCCAGACAGAGAAGCGTGATTCGTCAACCCTGCATCCGACGCTTTGCATTGCACTTGGTGATGTAAGGCTTGGGTGCAGCTGCTTGGCCATGGAAACCCATTCCATGAAGCTCTCTGCGCACTGTTGTTGTGCCAATCTGAAGGCCACACAAAGTTCGGAGGCCTGTAGCTATTGACTCTGCAGACAGTTGGCGACCTCTGCGCACTGTGCGCTTCAGCATGCGCTGACCCTGCTCTGTCATTTTACATAGCCTTCCACTTTGTGGTTGAGTTGCTGTTGTTCCCAGTTGCTTCCACTTTGTTATAATACCACTAATAGTTGACCGTGGAATATTAAGTAGCAAGGAAATTTCACGGATGGACTTATTGCACAGGTCGCAACCTATCACCTATCACGGTACCACGCTCGAAGTCACTGAGCTCCTGAGAGCGACCCATTCTTTCACAAATATTTGTAGAAGCGTCTGCATGCCTAGGTGCTTGATTTTATACACCGGTGGCCATGGAGGTGATTGGAACACCTGAATCCTATGATTTGGAGGGTGTCCCAATACTTTTGGCAATATAGTTTATATCAATAGCATCCATACTAGGAACTGTGTATGTGGATCTACACTGACATCAAATGTGAGAAATGTACTTTCTGTTTGGTTACTATGGTCACTACACTTTGCTTTGTTTTTGTACACAATAAAGACCCTGTAATTGCTGCAGTTTAGTGTGATTACTTCACTGCACATTATGCCATGACTTTATAACATTTTATGTCATGCCGTTATCTTTTTATGTTCATTGATGTTACTTGTCCTGCCTCATTTCCTGAATAAGCCCTCAGCAACTGATAGCTACAACTGTACCATCCAGCCACACATTTCCTATTTCTTGGTCTGTGGGAAAGCTCTAAATCAACATTCCATCATGGTGTAACTTTGTTTTTCTGAAATAGGCATTGTGTAGAACCCTTGTGGGATCTGAGGACACTTGTATGTACTTTAAATATATATAAAGTAAGGCTGAAACAAGACTGTATTGGTAAACACTGCATTGCAAACAATCAGGTTCCATACATGCCAATTTTTAGTGTAGGCTAGGAAATTAAAGAGAACAGTTGTTGCTAGCAGTCTGTTCCAGAGCTGCCTTTTGTTTGCAACCCCTCACTCCATTCTTTGGGGGGGGGGGAGTAAAAACACTGTGCACCCAAAACACTACACACACTCACCCCAGGAGTACTTGAACCCCCTGCTATATCCCCATATACCCATAAAGTGTTTGGTCTTTTCTTAGTTAATTGTATATGAAGTAAATATATTGATTTCATTAGTAATGTGTTTGGAAGTCCCCTGTGATCCAGGTCTGATTTGATTAAAAATGATTTTCAGTCACAAATCACCCCACTGCAATGAAGGCCCTCTCTCATATGACACATGCAGCAAGGCAGGCTAGTATAGAGTAACCCTCCAAACAATTATAAAACAATAGTGATAGCGGTTGGGCTTTATCTTTGCTTAAAGGAGTTTCCAGTTTGCATTGCTGTCCCTGCCTGTGTTTGTTTGGCCAGGGCAGAGGCTTACATGGAAAAACAATTGTAAAATGTAATTTAAATAAAAATATAGTAATTTTTAAGAAATTGTGTAAATATGTATATGATATCTGCCCTGCAACAAAGCAGGGGGGAAGGGCAGGCAGCAGTAAAAAGTGCAGTGTAGAATCTTTAAGACCAGAGGCTGTCTGCCCTTCCATCGACTCTCATATATTGGAGGTTGTGTATGTTGTTTATGGCAGGGGTAAAAAAAATCAATAGAATAGATAAAAGTCAGGTTTCTAAAAGATGCCTAAAATGTTAGCACATTAAACATCCATGAAAAAACTATTTGTATCACCAATGCTAAACGCTCAGGCTAAAACACAGCCTGTGTGGCTTCATCCTCGTATAACTGGAGAAGTCTTTCTGACTTCATCACAGAGACAAGTGATAAGAGATCACATGTACCATTCCCTCCCCTACTTCTCTACACTCTCCAGTGGCTACAGACTGGTGTTTGATTGCAGGATAGATAAACATACTACAGGCATAACATTCAGTAGCAATAGTACATGAGCATTCCACTGTGGTGCATACCTATAACTGACCAGTGGTACATTAACCAAAAACATAATTTAAAGTATTCTCTATATCTGTAAAATAATATCTGACATGTCTACATATGTATGTTACACACTTAAATTACTTACGCACTAGAAATGCAGAAAATAATTTATTTATGTGCACATATTTCTATCTTAGTCAAAATGATTGAATACATCCCTATGATTATGCCTTCCTAATCTGGAGTCATTTGTAAGTAAAAGAGTTCAAGCCAGCACTGAGCCTCACTAAGCTATGCTATACAAAAAGTCTCCTGAAGATTTGCTTTGCATCTAAGGAAGAATGTGTGTGCTTTACAATGGAGCAGATGTTTCATTGAGGAGAATGTGTGCACATATGCTAAAAACCTGATAGAATATACATAATATCCCCAACTACTTCAATGTTGTGTATGGAAATGACTATTCTGTGCAAAACAACTCAAACTCGGTTATTGAAAACTAATCCTTGATACACAATTGTGAAAAATATGCTGGAGGAGATTGTAAACATTTAAATAGCTAAGCAGTTTAGTCCTTGAGTAAATGTTTAAAATTACACTGATTTGATAGATGTTTCTTGAAGCAGTAGATTCCAATGATAGCACTTTCACACTTGTATCTTTTGTTGCAGAAAAGTTAGCTTAAGGGATCCTAGCACAGAAGAGGTAACAATGCAAACAAGTAGATCTAAATCTAATGACTAAAATGTAAAATATAAGATTTAACATATTCATGTTACTGCGGAAGTTTTCAATCTTTTAACTTCTACAAAAATGTACAAACCAATTTTGAGTGCTCTTTGGAGTAGCATATTCACAATAGGGATGCACCAATGCCGATACTAGTATCAGTATCGGTGCAGATACTCACCCAAATGCTCACATTTGGTACTCATAACCGCCCAAATGCTCCCAATGCCTATCCTGATAACGGAAGTTCCAGTATCATAAATCAGGCGGCATGTAATGACTCACCCCCCTGGCTTCCTGATTGGTCGGGAAGCCGGCTCTATGCCCCCTCGTCACTTGGGGACCATTGGGGACATTTCCTTCATGTTCTGTCACAGAAAGGCAATACAAATTTTGAGTTGTCCAAGTTGTCCCCGAAACAGGCGTCCCTATTGGAAGATTTTTCCTCACCTATTGTTCTAAGGACACTTTCTTTCTTGGTAACAATAGTACAAATAAAGAAGTGAATCTTCCCAATGGGGACACCGACAGCATAAAATATTTACAGAGGGTCTAACCATTCCCCACTCTGGCCAAAACTAAAAATACGTTTTGTCTATAGAATACACTTTGAGAACAACTTTCCCATAAATCTGTCCTGCAGGACATGTCAGAAAAGATATCTGAGGTAACCACTACCTACTGATTTGCAAAATATTTGTTTTTTACCGGACTGTTATGTTGGTTGCTATCTTTAAACCTATATTGTATTCATCACAATAGCACCAGCAAATTCAGCAGTGCTTTGCACAGAATTTAGATAATATAGATCTATCACATCAGTCACGGCTCCCAAAGATACTCAAAAGCTATTGTATGACTCATAGACACACTCATGGATTATGTCCATTTAAGGTGAGGAATATTAACATATTATTATGGGCGGCAGCTGAAAAGAGTGGAGGAAGCCCACACAAATTCTATTCAGATTGTATCCTTAGCAAACTCAGGTCTCCAGCTTCTTAGTGACTATAATAACTGCTTAGCATGATGGTTATTCCCAAGATTTTTGGGAAAAAGCTGTATATGGAAAATACTCAAATACCCTTGACTGTTACGTTTTATGGTCAATCATCGTGTTATGGATTTATACACATTACTCATGCACATAGGTTTTATTACAATTGCTTATAGGCTGTTGAAATGAATGACAGTCATATATTTAACTCCTTTTCTTTACAAAGAGATAACTGCTAATATGAAGTACACTGGCACTGTGAAAAATTTGCATCTGTGCCCATCCTTTCCATGTCATCATGATCAGGATTTTTTTCCCCTGTTTCAGACCTACCTGACTATGACATGGTGAGGAGCTTTGGAGGTCACACACAGGTGCTTATAATTTTTTTGTAACAGAGTTAATGCATTTTTTAATATTAATATTATTATTATTAATATTGTTACTACTACTACTACTACCACCACTATTAATAATAATAATAATAATTTAATAATTCTACCAGTGCCTGGGACTTGTAGCGATTTGACAGTATGGATCATGTGTATAAAAACATTTTATGCCATTTTCTACTTATTCTACCATTGCCATTGTATAAACTTGTACCATCTACCATTTATAAGGCTGATCAGGGCAATTCTCCCACTCATTTTAATTTCCTTTTTTAACAAAAAATAAATATAACCTAGCTCAATCTGTTTTGTTTCACCATTTCATACTGTTTGTCTGGAAAGCTCAACAAGCATTTATAAACCTCTGCTCCAGTCTGTCTACATTTATCCAGTTTTCTTATGTTATAGCTTATCTCCATGCCAAGATTTTCTAAAGTCGTAAAAAAGGGGCACATTTAGCATCAGAATAGAGCAAAGTATAGCTTAATCATTCTGCTGATGTATTTTTAACAGAATAGTGCTAAACAGTGTTCTTCTTTAAGCTTTAAAGACTAACTGTACACATTACACAGTAGAGGCAATAACTGTACAGCGCTTGATTCTTAAATCGAATTCTCAATAAGAAGTGCAAGTTAATCAATGTTAAGTAATTGTTATTATGGCACATTTCCATTTGCACCCTGCTTCTTTTCAAGTTCTCTCTTTGTGTGCCTTCCATCTGTCACCGTCTAGCAAATTCCTTATAGTCAATGAAAACATGCTTCCAAATTGTCCTTAGCATTACCTCTATTAAAAAGGCCATGAACCAAAATCCGGCATCTGCTTCCCTCTCTAATTATGCGTCTTATTAAATTTCAGCACTTTCATTTTTTACAATCACAGCTTCACAGCTGAGATTTAGCTTCGCCAGGGGCAATATGGAGAAGGAATATTTATTAAAAGGACAAGGAAACACATCAGAATTCAACACAGCACAGCAAGGGGATTATTGTACGAAATACAAATGAGTTCTTTGTTAAGTATTACTATATTTAAACTTGAAATTATTATGTTGATATTATTACTTTAGTCAATTATAACACACAATGAAATCAGCCATATTGCCATCTGAATTATTTTCAGTAGGGATGCACCGATACCGTTTTTTCGGTATTGAGTAAGAGTAGCGACATTCTTTTTTTCAGTACTCGCTGATACCAAATAATGATACCGGAAGTCCCATTAAAGGAGAACTATGAGGTGAGTGCTTTTCACTCACCTCATAGTTCTAGCCGACCTGTGACAATGAGACTGTCACAGGTCGGCTCAGTAGATCGGGAGGTGAGCGAACACATACCGGGTTCGCTCACCTCTTGATCCTGTCACGGCTCTCTGCCGTGACAGGGGGAGGGGCTGGATTCCCCTCTCCCCGCTCCGATCTGCCAGCGCTGACTGGCGGAACGGACGGGGGAGGGGGCGGGTACAGCTGGCTCTGCCTCTAGATAGGCAGAGCCAGCTGTCACTCACGTAGCTGGTCGGATCCCGTTGTCTAAGCCGGGATCCGCTCCAGCTGTCGCGTCTCAGTATACAGCGAGCTGTAGCTCACGGTATACTGAGCTTAGGGTAACGGGAGGACGCTAGTTTGTGTCCTCCCGTTACCCTGAGGAGAACTATGGGGAAAAACACTGACCCCATAGTTCTCCTTTAAGGAAGCCTGATTAGCTAAGAAGCCGGCTCCATGCTCCCATGTCATCAGGTCACGAGGAAGCATGGAGCCGGCTTTCTGGCCAATTAGGAAGCCACGGGGCGGGTAATGAGTCGTCACCCGGCTTCCTGATTGGCC
>NW_017306814.1:171246-200736 GCF_000935625.1 Nanorana parkeri
CCCCTCTCCCCGCTCCGATCTGCCAGCGCTGACTGGCGGAACGGACGGGGGAGGGGGCGGGTACAGCTGGCTCTGCCTCTAGATAGGCAGAGCCAGCTGTCACTCACGTAGCTGGTCGGATCCCGTTGTCTAAGCCGGGATCCGCTCCAGCTGTCGCGTCTCAGTATACAGCGAGCTGTAGCTCACGGTATACTGAGCTTAGGGTAACGGGAGGACGCTAGTTTGTGTCCTCCCGTTACCCTGAGGAGAACTATGGGGAAAAACACTGACCCCATAGTTCTCCTTTAAGGAAGCCTGATTAGCTAAGAAGCCGGCTCCATGCTCCCATGTCATCAGGTCACGAGGAAGCATGGAGCCGGCTTTCTGGCCAATTAGGAAGCCACGGGGCGGGTAATGAGTCGTCACCCGGATCAATCAGGAAGCTGGGCGGCGAGTCATTACACGCCATGCGGCTTCCTGATTGGCCGGAAAGCCAGTTCCATGCTCCTTGGTGACGAGGGAGCATGGAGTCGGCTTCCTGATACCGGAAGTTCCGGTATTGAAATAAATATCGGGAGCATTTCGCCGAGTACGAGTACTCACCCAAATACTCAGTATCGGCACTGATACGATACTAGTATCAGTATCGGTGCATCCCTAATTTTCAGACTATCATTTTGTTGGGAATCAATTAAATCACCATGAAATGGTACACATTGGAGGACAGCCAATGATGGGCAGTTACTACATTTGTCCCATATGTATGTCATGGCGCTATCGTATTTTGCAGACATGGAACGGTGATAAAAAAGGGGTGGGGCTTGACAATAAGGGGGTGGAGCGTTGTGCATCTACAAATGCACACATTTCTGAAATGTTGTCAGATGTTTCATGGATATGGCGGTCCTTGGCTGTTGTAATGCATGTCATGCAAACATCAAATTTAGCTGTTCTGCGTGAAAGTCTTAAAACTGAACTCCAGGCAGGTATAAAGGGTACAAATCAATTTAGTTGTGTATTCAGTAATACATCACTAAATGCATTTTTATTTTCAGGCAGTATAAGGACCTAAATTTGACTTGGTACGAGGTATCAGCAGAGCTCAAAAAGAGAGTGGGAGAAGCAGCATTGGAGTTGCTGATAGGAGAAGATAGCAGAATGACAGATAAATACGCATTTTGTGTGCTGCTTCTCCTTTTACTGTCCTATCACAGGGTGGAGAAGAGACCTGTAAGTTAAAGTGAAACTACAGTAGAGAAAGATCAGATTTCCTACCAAGCTAGGCAGGACTGTACTGTGGTGGAAAGGGGCTAAAGGACTTGTTTATCCCAGCACACTAAAATATGTGCGTGTTAGTGTCCATTTGTAGAGGTCTTAAGGGGCATTGCGTGGCATTGTTACAATGGAATACTCTGTTTCCCATTTTATTATTACTTTACTGAAATGTCACAAAATGACATTTAATTCACGTACATGTTGGTGCGGTAACATTCAGGAACATGAGGTAAGATGCGGTCTATTTTGGAAAAAAATGCAGCACCACAATGCACCTCAACAAAGTGTTATGGCATATGTCTACTCAGGGCCGGCTTTTGGGGTGTTCGAGCTGTGCGGCCGCACAGGGCGCCATGGCAACAAGGGTGCCCGGCGGCCGACACAGCTCGCCCTTGGGGCGGCTACAGCCTGCAGCTCTTCAATTCGTCACCGCTCGGCTGGGCACCTCTTCTACGGTGCATGGGCACCTGGCTATAGCCCAGAGCCCTTTCTGTGCACTACAGATGGGTCATCCGGCTCAACACAATCTGCAAAACAGCTCGGCGCTGTAGAGGCCTGGGCAGTAGATAGTGGGCCCTAACCACATCTGCCTTCTGTTTGTCATGGACATTTTTATGAGGCAAGTGGGGAGGCAGACACTGCAAGGATTTATAGTAAACCTACAGCTACATCTTAAAGAGACCCTGTCACCAACATATAAAAAGCATAGTGAAATCAGCAATGGAAAAGCAAGTATTATACATATTACACTTATTTGCAGTGTTTTTTCTCTCCATAAATATTTTTTATTCACTTTCAAAGTACCTTGAAACTTGCTAGAAAAGATCACTAGTCAATTTCCTAGCACTACCCTCCAATTCACCTTGCACATCATAGCCTTCTCCTCTTCTAGGTGTGTCTAATTGCTCAAAGTACTCAATTTCTCTCTTTAGCCCCCTACATATATGTATCAGCCATGGACAGAGCAATATGGAATACTACTGAGTGTCACTTCAGTGACAACTCTGAATCTGCTGGGGCTGCTGACATCACATCCAAGATGGCAGCACCCAGCAGCAGTCTCAGGGCTTTTGGATATCTACACAAGGGAAACTTCTACAGGTAAATAACATGTATAAAATATGTTAAAGGCATGTATAATCCTGCTGATGATAAGGTCTCTTAAATCAAGAGGGTCAACATGACAACTACTCAACTAGCAATTGCAGAATGAGAGGTCAGCAATGGCAGCCTTCAACGCTTCTGTCATTATAAGTTTCCTTTAGGTTGATGTTGAATCAGAAACATTTCCATAAGCAGCTACTTTGCCAGTTTTCAGCAGTTTAGAGTTTACATATGGTCTCACCTGGACATGATGTTCATTCCTACCACAAGCCCTACTGAAGTCAAGTATTATTAGTTTATCCCTTTAAAATGGACTTCATTCTTTGGTTCTCTTGATGTAATTTTCTTAATTTACTTTGTTAATCTTACATTATCTAGACAATTGATATTAATATTCATTATTGTGCTTGTAGTACAGGTAATTCTTATGCTGCAGACGTGTCTTGTCTCTAATGGTTAAATCATCCAGCTGAAAAGGTATAGAACCAAATAAACATTCAGTGAAGCAGTGCAGGGAGCCTGACATATATGATGCTCTGTATGACTTCACACACGTCTCTATTCAGGGGGGATACTTTATAGTAAAAGTGATGGACAGCATATACAACACTTTTGTCAGGGACCCAGGGGGGCCGTTCCTTGTCAGGTTCGCAGGCGCGGGCATCGGGCACGGGTAGCTCCTCCCCCTGGCAGGGCATCTGACGCTGGTGTGACCAGTGCGCGTGCACGCCATTCCATGCCACAGGTGCTACTCAGGCTGGGGGAGGACTTCAGCCTTCACCACTTGCCCTCAGCCTTGTGACTGGACTCTGACAGGGGAAGCTTCCTGGTTGCCTTGACAGCCAGGGGGCGGGACTGGGTTCCCTGATTATTTAAAGCTGGTCAGAGCCTTGACTCATTGCTGAGTTATTCTACCTCATGGTGAACACCCAGCTCCCTCCTGTGAACCCGTTGTTTGATTTGACTTCCCGGCTACCGACCCTTTTGCTTGACCCTTCGACTACGATTTCTGCTGCCCGCCACGACCCGGAACTGGACCTGACTCCCCGATTGGACTATCCTTTTGTACTGCGATTTTTGGACTTTGTTCGTCCCTGCCAAGGGGTTCCACACCTGGCCCGTTACTCCAGCCCTGACAACTTTCCAACAGGCTACAAGTTTATTCATTGATTCTAAAGCATTTATTTTGTGAAAATCAGCTACAGGCAACAAGTGCAATCATGCAAATAAAACTAAATCAACTTTAATCTACATTTTATATACCGTAATCCTGCAAAGGAAGACATCATGTTTTTTTTCAATGTGTCTCAGGCGAGACTGCAGCATCTTGACCTATGGATTTGTATTGTGTAGCCCAGGGGTAGGCAACCTCAGCAGTCCAGTTGTAGTGAAATTATAAATCCCATTCTGCCTCGGCCCCTAGGAGTCATGCCTGTGGCTGTGAGAGCCATGCAATGCCTCATGGGACTTGTAGTTGTACAACAGCTGAAAGGTCGTGGTTTCTTATCCCTGGTGTAGCCTCCCTCTAATGTTCCAATGTGTACTAAAGGCAGCTGTATGGACGGATACAGTATGGTGCACACTTCTCCCCATAGGCTTTTGTATATTTTTTAAATTTGGTGTGGCTGTGCATGGTTCTACCCACATAACCCCATCATCATCCATTCACAGATCCTTCAACAGGAATTTGTAGTTCTTAATGAAATTCTAAGTGAAGTGATGTCACCACAATTGTAGTCCATTCATTCTTTCTCTCATCCATATTACAGAATGTAACTGTAAGGACATGGGCAGGAGAAAGGGTCTGCAAGAGCCAGAGCATTGCCCCCAAGATTCACTGGTCACAGCTGCAAAGCTTTACTGGCTCCAATGCAAATAAAAATGTACTTTTTTTATTAATATGAAGAGGCACACATTTTTTTTTTTTTTTTTTGAGAAGGAGGAATGGCATGGATTTTGGAATATTTATTATATGTTCAGAAGGCTTTTGCTAGGAATTGAAATAGGTAATTATTCCAAAAGCATACTTATAGGCCCACTGTTCTTTACTTATAATGCTGAATGTATGGTTGAATTTAAATTTGACTGAAAGGTTCACTGAAGTTGGGACTTCTGTATGTGGTTCCTCATGGTCTACAGAGCACTATGGAAGATGCTGATGCTGTATAAATGAATACATAGAAGTGACTAGAGCTGCAACAATTATTCGATTAAGTCGATTAAAATCGACGATTGAAAACGTTGCCAACGTTTTCCATCGAATTATTATTGCTGGGACTTGTTGTTCCTCTATAGATGCTGGTATTCTCCATCGCGCTGTATAATGTATTATTGCTGGGATTTGTAGTTCCTCTATAACTGGTCAGTGGTAATCTGCATTGTGCAGTATAATCATTATACAGCGCAATAGAGAATACCACAACCTATAAAGGACTACAAATCCCAGCAATAGCACATTATAGTATAATGTTGTACTATTGCTGGCATTTGTTGCATTCCTATATAGCTGCTGGTATTCTGCATTTCGCCGTATAATCATTATACAGCGCACTGCAGAATGCCACCAGCTATAGAGGACTACAAATCCCAGCAATAATACATTATATACAGTGCAATGCAGAATAATCCCAGCTACAGAGGACTACAAATCCCAGCAATAGTACATTATAGTATAATGTACTATTGCTACATTCCTCTATAGCTGCTGGTATTCTGCACTGCGCCGCTGTATAATGTACTATATTGCACACCACACTCTTTTTTTTACTTCCACCGCGCCAAGCTTGCTCCCGTGATGGACTACAATCTCAATAGAAACTAGTAGTCCATCACTGAACCCTTTTTTTTTTTTTATCCGATTAGTCGATTAATCGAACTTAATAATCGGCTAACTAATCGATTATGAAAATAATCGTTAGCTGCAGCCCTAGAAGTGACACTAAACTCAGGAGTTAAATCTTAAAAAGACATTCAAGTACCTAACTATTAACAAAAATGTATCTTATTTGTGTATCACTCGGCTGTAGCCACCGCTCCAAGCTCGCTCATGTAATTGACTACAATCTCATGTTTACTTCACTAATTTGTATTGAAATTGTAGTCCATCACGGGAGTGAGCTTGGAGCAGTGGCTGCTTTACAACACACACAGGGACCATGGGGAAAAAAAGTATCCACCCTCCAGAAGGAAGAACAGTGTCAGCATGAATTCAGAGATGATTTGAGAATCTACAGCTGAATGATACACAAATAAAATACATTTTTGTTAATAGTTAAGGTACTTGAATGTTTTTTTAAGATTTAACTCTTAAGTAATTGTCACTTTAAATAATCAGAACAATTCCTCTGCTTTGAGAAATCACAAAGTGTTAAAGTAGACGTAACAGACTGCTGACACTTTGTACGCTGTTGGCATGCAGGAGGCATGTTGCTAAGTGAATCCTCTGGCTTGCAAGCTTTGATTGAACACAATTGTATAGCTCTTTCCAAAGAGCAATGCAAGGCTAATGTGTTCAGTACTCTTCTACTGCTCATGCTGCCATCATACAACCTCATAATATATATTTTGCTGTCTGGAGAAGCCTTTGAGCCACACTGATCTCAGGGATCTTTATTCTCCCTTTTAATTTGTCTTGACAGTAGCAGAGGATGTCATAAGTAAACTGACAGATTTGATTTATTTACCGATAGGCTAAAGGCTGGTGGATGCTCTGCCTGAGAAGTCACAGCTAGATGCATTTGAAAAAGCTAATTCCAGTAAAAGGATACTAGCACAGTTTAGAGTGATGTCAGACTTTGCCACATCTAGAGATTAAAACATCAGCAGCATTGTGTAGGCTCTGTGTTCCTGCAATGTCCATCCTAGTGCTTTTCCTGCCCTATGGAAAGTCTGTCTTAGAAATGCAAAGCACAGAGTGTAAACAAAATGCTGCTTGTGGCTTTTATGGAGTGCAATCCACTAGAATACCACCAAACATTTTACATCTACATTGTTAAGAGTGGGAAAATGCTTACAACTTCAGCCAATCAACTTTTATTCTGCCGTCTATTGCGATCAATGGTACCATACACCACATTGATGTTTTCTTTTTTCAGTCATGGCACCCTTTAAAAGTGTGCAACAGCACCCCAGTCTAAAATGTCATAGATTTTAATCTATGGGGTCCCATGCAAAAACACACAAAAAGTGGGTTTCCCCCTTTACATCGAAGTGCCCCCTTGAAATCAAGATGTCACCCCTCTTCAGATCAGTAGCCCTCCTTCACATCAGGGACCCCCCCTTTCACATCAGAAGCCCCTCTTTCATATTAGAGTCCCCCCCTTTCACATCAGTAGCCCCCCTTCACATTAGTGCCCCTCTTTCACATCAGAAGCCCCCCTTCCATATCGGAAGCCCCTCTTCCATATTAGAGTTCCCCCTTTACATGAGGAGCCCCCTTCACCTCAGTTCCCCTCTTCATGTCACAGTCCCGCTACCACAACATTTTGAGGCACCCCTGAGGAAGCCAGAATGCACACCGGGGAGCCATGGCACCCTGGAAGAATAAGGTTGCTCTACATTACAGCTGAGCAGACCTCTTATGAAGAAATGACTTTATAGGTAGTTTAAGGGCTTTGAGGATGTAATTTTTTAAAACAGATATTGATGGATGTCTTTTCCATCCTGCGTAACTACGTATGACCTGCCGTGTGGCGAGATGTATTAAACATGGCACACCATTTCAGTACCAGTAATGCATGGCAGGTATTGTATTCTTGCACCCTACAGTCTTAGATCTGTCCTGGAAGTCTACCCGCTTGCCCCCTTCAGCCTACATTACCCTATCTCCAGCCCACGCCAACGTACAATTATCCTATAACAATCCACATCTTGCAATCTTTACACACGCAGCAATCCCCATTGCTCTCACTGCCCACCTTTACATCACTTAACCCCTTCTGCCATCATTTACTGCTATTACATTCTCTTTGTCTTTTATTCCATATTAGACAGAACCCAGATATTGCTTGCTAGATATTAAATGGATCAGTGTTGATGCTACCTATATGCCATCCAGGCATTGTATTAGCAATATGACATATTAGCATTGATTGTGCATCCTTTTGCTGACTCACAGCCTGTCCTGGAGCCGTGTCCCCTCCAGCCACCCTGTGCTTTTGTCTGTGTGCAGAGCTTTGTTAACCGAGAGGTAGAGCTGAGCATCATCCATAGAGGAGAGCGGCAATGCAGATGGGAGCTGTCCATGCGCTAAAGTGCTGAAACACTGCAGCTTCATATCAGCAATCAGCCATCTCCACATACCTGTTACACGTCAAATCTTTCTGCAGGCAGCCAAACTGTCCATCCTGAAGGTTGGGTTGTGGGATGTCTCCATCAGTCAAGTGTTCTAAATGTCATCTTCAGCTGTGGGGATGGTGTCAGATTAGCCAGAAGGTTTGCCTGCCAAAGAATGAGCTGGAAGGAGGCAGTGAAAGGGTCCTCCCAAGCAGTGAAAAGAAGAAGAAAGCTTCCAGATGGGATCCTCCCCCCAGCACCTTATTGGTTGCTTTGAAATTTTGAGCAAATGCTGAAACTAAATATTATCCTAACATGTTATAATCAAAGGAGATGTCATCAGCATATTCTGCTCATAGGTTTTCCATTCTCATCATTTTACTTTTATATGTCAGTGTATCAGAGCTCCCAACCATCCATAATTTGCAGGGACTATCCCCTTTCTGGAACTAAATCCCTCCATCCCTTTTACTTCCTCAGTTGTACCTTTTTTGGTCTGATGTACAGATATCTAATAAAATATATTTAAGTACCAAAATTGTTTTACTACATTAGGCTGTATTCACATGGGGCTTTCTGTAAATCCTGCAGCAAGAACCTACAGATTACTGCAGCATAAGTTCCAGGTGTCCCCATTAAGATGTGGCTACTGTGCCTGTTCAAGTTAATAGCAGGGTTACAGGGGGCGCATCAGTCAGCGATTGTATACATGTAATCATGCAGGGTACCATTACATGTGGTTTGGGATAGATGATTGTCCCTGGACGCATCTATCCTGCATCCATGGACAACCATTTCTCCTGAACTGCAGATAATCATGCGATTGCATGCAGACTACCGCTGCAGATGCAGCCACTGTCACCCTGTCATTTAATTGAACGGGCACAGTGGCTGCATCTGAATGGGGACACCTGAGATTCCTGCCGCAGGAATCTGCAGGTTCTTGATGCAGGAATCTCTGAGCGCAGAATAGGTCCCTGTGTTAAACCTTCTATCCAACCTTTACAAGTATTCAATATATTTTGAAAAGCCCCCCCCAAAAAAAAAAAAAAAATTTCACTCATGGTCCATGTAAATAGAGGTGTGGCGGAGGCGTGTCCCTTGCTATAATGTCCAATGGGTATCTCACCGTGTTTCTTACCGGTAAACCCCTATTTGAAATGGGTGCTGAAATGACTGCGGGTGGCACTGCCCCAATTAATGTAGAAACAAGATGTCACCAGCACACCAGAGATATGTGTCCAAACCACTTTTATTGATGTATATTTTCACAAGGATGGCAAGGTTTCGGGGCCATGCAGGGTCCCTTTATTAGGCTCAGTATGACAATATGTTTGGACACATATCTCCGGTGTGTTGGTGACATCTTGTTTCTGCATTGTACTGCATCCCTCTTTTCCTTCTCAGAAAGTTGGGAGGTTTGATGTGTGGCTTCCATAAACCTTTTACATCAGTCCCTGCACCAGGGCTGTAGCTACCATGGGGCGAGTGAGGCACTTGCCTCAGGCGCAGCTGAAAGGGGTCGGTCTGGCTGCGCCCCCTTGCCCCTGTTGCCATGGCGAGCACAGGGCAACAGTGGTGCCAGGTGGCCAACACAGCCACGGCTCACAGGGAGAAGAGGAGCTGCACAGGCTCCGTCTTCTCCTCTGATCCCCGCTGCTCTCCCCTACCTGTATGGGCAGAGAACTCTGTGTCCTCAATCTCTTTTTCTATTTCAAAAGGGAAATGTCAGGGCCCCCCCCCAATGCGCCACCATTCTGGAGGCGGGGGGGCATGATGTCACATACCGCACACGCCGGGGGGGCACAAATTTCTGTTCTTGCCTTGGGAGCAAAATTAGCTAGCTAGGGCTCTGCCCTGCACCAGGCAGCACTTTCATCACTTTCTGTTGTGGCTGTTCACTTCTCTACACTCAGAAACTTGACACTCCATGCTCCAAGCTTCAACAGATACAAGTGCTTTTTTTGGAGCTGTGCCGCATGTTTTTGGCACCATAGACTTTAACAGAAGTGCCTGCAATGCGTTTATGTGTGTTTTTGTGCCTTAAGAACTGCTTTCCTCCTGTAAAAGTGAATTTCATTGGCTAAAACAAAACCACCTGAAGATTGATACACATGCAAAAATGCTTATACAAAGCGTTTTTTCGGTATCGAGTACGAGTAGCGATATTTTTTCCTGGTACTCGCCGATATCGAATACCGATACCGGAAGTCCCATTAGGATGGCGTGTAATGACTCACCACCTGGCTTCCTGATTAGCCAGGAAGCTGAGCGGTGTGTGATGACTTGCCACCCGGCTTTCTAATTAGCCGGCTCCATGCTCCCTCGTCACCAGGTGATGGGAAAGCATGGAGCCAGGTTTCTGGCCAATCAGGAAGCCAAGGGGCGGGTAATGACTCGCTGCCCGGCTTCCTGGTTGGCCAGCTTCCCAACCAATCAGGAAGCCGAACTGCGAGTCATTACACGACGTCCGGCTTCCTGATTGGCTGGGAAGCAGGCTCCATGTTCCAGATCGGAGCATGGGAGCATGGAGACGGCTTTCTGGCCAATCAGGAAGCCGAAGGGGGGCGGGTAATGACTAGCCGCCCGGCTTCCTGATTGGCCAGGTTCCCGACCAATCAGGAAGCCAGACGGCGAGTCATTACACAGCTCTACTCTCTGCACAGAATATGTACAGTACAGTGATTATGTCAAGCTAACAACTGGGTTTGCAAAGGCATTTGGTGCACACAACATGGTTTTATATCCTTTGTGACTACTGACAAATATATTTAAATAAAAGGTTTTGTGTCGAGTTCAGCTTTGAACACACTATGAGTATGTATACGAATGCAATTAAGACCCATAGCTGACTAGAAAATCTGCTTGTCTATGGGACAGCCTAAGCCTTAATAAAGACTTTTAGAACATGCCAAACTGGGGTATTTTGGGTCATAAATAGCTTTCTTATTACTTGGCCATAGCCAAATAATCCCTCCCCAAACTCTCCTATAATTCATAGATTTTTTTAAGTGTGTTTATCTATCTATCTATCTATCTATCTATCTATCTATCTATCTATCTGTTTGTCTCTCTATTCTCTCTCTATATTATCTATCTACTTACCTATCTATTTCTCTCTATTTATTATCTATCTACCTATTTCTCTCTCTCTCTCTAATATCTATCTCCCTCTCTCTCTCTCATCAAACTAATTTTCTCTCTCATCGAACTACTTCTCTCTCTCATCGATCTACTTCTCTCTCTCTCCCTCTTCTATCTACCTCTCTCTCTTTCTCTCTCATCGATCTACTTCTCTCACTCTCTCTCTCTCATTAATCTACTTCTCTCTCTCATCAATCTACTTCTCTTTCTCATCAATCTACTTTCTCTCTCTCTCTCTCTCTCTCTCTCTCTCTACGATCTACTTCTCTCTCTCTCTTATCTATCTATCTATTTATTTATATTTCTCTCTCTTAGCTATCTATTCATTTCTCTCTATTATCTATCTATCTATCTATCTATCTATCTATCTATCTATCTATCTATCTATCTATCTATCTATCTATATCTATCTATCTATCTAGCTATCTATCTTTCTACATGGTTATTTCATTTGATAAACCTTCATTAAGAGAATGAAATAGTACTAAGCAATATACAGGGATTGGGAAAGGGTTAAGGTAAAGATTATGTTCTTGGTAGTGGGGGAGGGCTGCATTAAATTAATTTTACTGCTGCTGTTTTGCAAGGCATTGTCTGTGAGCATTGTGAAGAGACCGATCACATCAATGATCTATGATATGCTAGAGACTGGATACAAAACAGAGGCACCAAAACCTGCTGGAGAGAACTATTTTGTGCTACAAAATAAGTAACAAAATACACCCGTTCCTGGAAGATGCACGCCCCCTTCCACTCCATCTGTCAGGCTCAGTTATACAATCTGTGTTAGATGTATAGAGGTTCCTTTAGACTCAGCACACGGAAATATATGTGTTAGTGGGTTCCAGACATAGTTCAACAATACAGCAGGGCTCAAAATTTCCACTCGCCTGCTCGCATTTGTCGAGTAAAAATAAAGTGAGGGCGAGTGGAAATTTGGGTCTCCAAGTACCAGTCCGCGGGCCAACTCCGGCCCACGAGCCGACACTATGTGGCCCGCAACCAGCTGACATGTCAGGCACGCGGTCGCAGACTGTGTCGGACATTTCACAGTGCACTCCATTTCTCTGGACTAAAGACATACCACATTTCCTGTGAGGAAAACAACTCAGCCTGCCACACCGCTAAAGACCACTGGGTGGCACTGTTGGACCACAGCCTTCTAAACAGCAAGTACTAACTGCTAAGTTAGCTGTTTATATTGAACTAAACACTATCCCCATGAACCAGATGGCTGCATAATTGAGCTGCAAGCATTTCCTCCTAAAGTCATCTGTTATACTGTACTGCAACCACCATAGTCTTCTTCCAGTTGCCTATATTGAACGGCAAGTACCACCACCTAGGTCAGCTAATCATAGGGACCTATAGAGACTCTCCCCATTTTCCAGCTGACTGCATCGAACTGCAATTACTAAAACCAGACACTCTTGCCCTGTATTTTGTGATAAATACTAGTGCCACATATCACCCTGAAGGGGGGAAAGGGGGAGTATTTACATACGGCGACTCAGGATCGCTGTTGGCTGTTACCACGGTAACACCACATCACCTTATCTGAAGCTGAGATCCACATGCCTTTAGACCAGGTGGGCCTGGGGTATTACACCAGTACAGGAAGGATACATTATTATTGCAGAAGTAGAGGATGTTGTGCTAAATCTTTATAGTGGTTATGGTAGTTGTGTTTCCATCAGTAGCAGTGTTCCCGGAGTTGCCATCAGTCCACTGTCCAGGAAATCTGATGATAAGCTGAAATTTTCATCAGTTAACTGCAACATTGTCTTACATTGGGTGGGCAGTCCAGGGGCCATAGTAGTTATCTAGGGAGGTACCTCTGTGTTATTAAACCAAGTGGGTGGCAAAGCATCATCAGCCTTGGGACTAGGTTTCATCTCCCGATTGCCTCTTTTTCCTAATGTAATCTTGCAGCCATCTGTAAAAAGAAGCAAATTCATCTGGCAAACATATGTCTTCTTCAGTTTATTGAAAGGGATCAACTCTCCATTACTCTCCAAAAAGGATTCAGTCTTTGTGAACCCCCCGTACTTCCAATCTTGAAATACCCTAAAAATTAAACCGGGATGGAACTTGGGGTTCCCTTGGGGTCAGCATGAGATAATTACACGGAAAAAACAGAAATGTATTCTTCTCCCCAAATATTCCTAAGCCTTAAATGTAGCTTCAAAATAAATATATTTTATTAGATGTAAATCTTTGATGCCTTATCTAGGTTTAAGCAGTGTAAAGATTTTTGGCGGAGGTTTGATGTTTATTACTGACTGGGTCTTCCCCCCCCCTCTCCAAGAACCACATAAACATGTATGCGCATATATTATGAACATGCATTACCTTGTGCAAAGCAGTCAACATGCGGAGCTGCTTTTTAAAAGTGAACAATAACCTATGCCCACACATCCATCAGCCTGGGGTATCTGTCCGGGTTGTGTGCCTGATAGGCATTTACATTATAGTCCAATTCATCAGGATCTAATGATAATTATCTGAAATCTATGGATTCTTTTACACTTGCATGGAAAAAGGAATAATGGCATACCTTGAAATGCTATTACCCTGGGTCCAAGTCTTTCTCCTTATGAGGGATTAAATATAGTCAATATTTTTTAACTGAGAAATCCAACTTTATATCAGGTATTTTCTTTTAATATTTACATTTAATAACCTTGCAAACATTTGGGATACACCAACGCACACATTATACAGTAAATATACATTACATGTATTGTATGTACATATAGAGAAAGCAGGAGAAAGGAAATACTCCACTACTGTAAAATCTTTAATCATTTATAATATTTTAAAAGACTTGAAAAATCCAGTGGGAACAGGGTCATGTAACTTAATTAAAAATACACAGGATTAGTCCTCTGGTAAAGAATGGTAATTACATGGCTTCTTCCGGGAATCTAAAGTAATAGATCAGGAACTGATCCAGACATACATCTCTGCATACTTAGTACATTAGCATAAAACAGGTAACATGTTGGTGTAAAAAATACAGTTTGACTATGGGCTAGATAACATCAGGCACACTGACGCGTGTTTGCAACACTTGCAAACTGCATACACAAATTAAAGTGTTTCTTTTTTATAGGACATATTGTTAATCTGCATTGCTCTACATGAGCCCATTCTAGTCTGCTGAAAGGGGTCCACAAGCACAGCACATGTCATAACTCACAACAATACATATTATGGTATGAACAAGCCCTATTCCGTTTCTTGTTTGGTGTGTGTACTACTTGAGAACATCCTGGTACCCCCTCCCATGCATTGCCCTCTAATATATTTATAGAAGCGATTTAACTGAGTGATCCACAGGAACTAAAATAAACTGAAATCTTATTTCTAGTCATCACATACCAGAACATTAGTTCTGTTAGTTTTGCATCTTGCTCTGACCCTTTGAGTAGTGTGCTGGGCTTCTTTAATAACATAGCTCAAACTTTTAAAGTAACACATATGAAACTGAAGTACCATATTAGAAATCACCATCTATTAATCTACTGACTCTAAGCTATCAGGCTTCATTAACATGGGGCATGTTGTAGACTCTATGGAGACACAGGAGCTGTGCATCCTCACACGCTGCCTCCCGAAGAGCCGAGTTGGCATGGACCTGGATCCATTATGTATGTGTCCGAGGCCATACTTCCTGTGTGTGTGGCTGTCAAAACTCTGAGCTGCGGGAAGCAGGGTGTGATGGCGCACAGCTCTTGCATCTTTATAGAGTTACATGAGATGTTCGTATGCTTCTTCCCGCAAATCCAGGTGCATAAAAAAAGACCCCCTGACGTTGTACGGGGCAAAACGCCTTTTGTGAATGAGGCCTTAAAGGAGAACTATGAGGTGAGTGATTTTCACTCAACCTCTTAGTTCGAGCCGACATTTGACAATTAAACTGTCACACGTCGGCTCAATAGATCAGGAAGTGAGCAAACACATTAGGAGAACTATGGGGAAAAGAACGGACCCCATAGTTCTCCTTTAAAGACTGATTGCCTTGGGTAATGAACACTATTACTCTTTGTAGTATGTTAGTAAATTGACACAGATTAAAGAGCAAACTTCACTGCACTTGGTGTCCAGTACACTACATGGTCACCTATGGTTCCAATTCATTAGCAATATTGCTCTGGCTTAGCAAGGTTCTATGACAATAAACATGTGAGCTGGAACAATATACAGAATTGCATACAATACAATATACCGAAATATATACAGTAGGTATAGGAAAGTTATTCCTTAGTCAAATAAACAAGAATCCCCAGCCCTTTGCTAAGGATGAACCATCCAGGGGCTGCTCAGGAAATGCTGTGAGATGCTTTAAAGCCGATTTTTAGGAATATACATCTATCTATCTATCTATCTATCTATCTATCTATCTATCTATCTATCTATCTATCTATCTATCTATCTATCTATTACATATACATATATATATATACTATATTGCCAAAAATATTACATGCACATGGACTTTAATAGCATCCCAGTCTTAGTCCGCAGGGTTCAATATTGAGTTGGCCCACCCTTTGCAGCTATACCAGCTTCAACTCTTCTGGGAAGGCTGTCCACAAGGTTTAGGAGTGTGTCTACGGAAATTTTTGACCATTCTTCCAGAAGCGCATTTGTGAGGTCAGGTACTGATGTTGGACGAGAAGGCCTGGCTCGCAGTCTCTGCTCTAATTCATCCCAAAGGTGTTCTATCGGATTGAGGTCAGGGCTCTGTGCAGGCCAGACAAGTTCCTCCACCCCAAACTCACTCATCCATGTCTTTATGGACCTTGCTTTGTGCACTGGTGCGCAGTCATGTTGGAAACTGTTCCCACAAAGTTGGGAGCATAAAATTGTCCAAAATGTCATGGTATGCTGATGCCTTAAGAGTTCCCTTCACTGGAACTAAGGGGCCAAGCCCAACCAATGAGGAACAACCGCACACCATCACCCCATTGAAATCAATTGGGCCGCTCGGCAATCGCATCCTGCATATATGCAGGACCGCGATCCCAGGACGCACAATACCGGATTGCGTAGGTTTGCACGGGGCCCAAAGGAAACTGTAGCAGTTCTTGGCAATGGCTTGGTGAGTGCATCCACAGTAATTTCTTCTTCTGCTGCCTTACTCTATTGATTGGCTTCACGTTTTGGTCATTTTTCTATGTCATCCCACGATGTTGGTTTGAGTATGCTATGTGTCTTAGCAGTATATGTCAGCTTGTTGGGTGATATTCCCTTTTTTGCCCGAGTGGTTCTTCTAATTTCGGGTTGTTCAGCAGAATTCAACATGGAACTTGACTTATCCATTGTGAGTTCCAACTCGCCAAAATACTCGGTATCAGCACCGATTCTAGTATCGGTATCGGTACATCCCTAGTTTTCACTATAGCCCGTACAGCTCCCGAACGTGGTCGAGCCGAACGCATATGACTCGGCTTGGCTGAGCCGCGTTGAAAGCCGAAGCTGGCCGAGCGGCCGGCCGACAGCCTGCTTCTGACAGCTGGGCGGAGCCAGCCATGATCTTACGGCTGGCTCCGGCCACTTGCAGAGAGATCAGCGTCCCTGGTTACCTGCTAACCAGGGACACTGATCTCCAAACAGCAAACTCTCCCTGGCGCTCCAGGAGTCTCTCGCTAGCATTGTACCTGCCCTCTGCTGCAGTTCTCCATCAGGTCCATCAGCAGAGTGCGGGTACAATGCTAGTTTACTATTGCAAATTGAAATAGCCAAGGCAGCTTAGTGAATAGACCCGATAGTCTCTTTGTAGTTGGTTGGTACCTGGAGTTTGGTACACTGGTGACCCTGTGGAGGGATCTCTCTTGTGTTCCAATATTTTAATAATCGCTCTTTCTCACTACTTTCTTGTCTGTCCTCCCCAAACACCCCCTTTTTTAACTCTCCCTTCTCTTTCCCACTTCTTCTTTTCTCTTTTTTTGTTAAGCCCCTCCCCCCAACCCAGGGACTAAAAGATTCCATGAGTGATTGGGTGGATCTAATTGGATTGCCCACCAGTGAATATCGCTACTATTACTTATCATATTTTGGACAACCTACCATTGTATTGATTTATCCATTTTCCTCTTTCACCTACATATTATGACCTATAGGATTTATGCTTGACTCACTCAAGATACCCTGATCCTGCTTACTGTATCACATTGTTGCAGTCAAGTCTATTGCCGATTAATCGGTTGTGAAAAATTGATCTAGATGTAGCTCTTATATTATCTGTTATATCTGTTATATTTCTATATGTCCTCATTTACCTATTTTGTTTATATTATGGTTATACTGTAAAATTTGGATTCAATAATTACCGAGAATTGTTGGAGAGAATTATGTCCCTTATGTCCCAGGGAGTATTGCCTGTTCTTTAGATGTTGTTTTCATAGTAACAGTAGAAGAAATATATACACTCCTTGCTGTGTGTCACCCCCTACTGAGGCTAGGTTCTTTCTTTTTTTGCCTTCTTCACTATGAAAACTGTACATAAGGAAAATAAACATTTTCAAATGATTAATATTTCGATATTAATAACGTAGAATGGATTTTTCATAGCATTTATCCTAGACTTGCACAGACCTGCAAACCATTAGCAAAAATGAAAGCGTTACAAACTTTTTACATTCCAAAGTTAACATCCGTTGATAATTTGAAGCAATTACTTTTGTTTCACACCATTAAAAATGACCTTTATATTCCAGTGACTGATAAAATTATTACTTTAAGTGGTGATCCTTTTTAATAGAATGTATGGCACCCTGAAGAGATTCAGCCACTTGTGTTCTCTGTAGTGCTAATAGTTTCCCTAAAAGGAGAACTAGAGAATATGCATATCATTTGCAGTTACTGTAAGGACAGAGCAATCTTCAAGTCCAGATTTACAATTCCAGCTCTCCTTGCAGGCCTCATGGGACTCTCTAGCCTCACCGCCTATCACTGCAGGGCTGCATTGCCTTTTCACAGCTGTGACACTGATTAATTAATAACATAGGATTTTTATCAGCTAAAATGTCTGAAGGAGAAACTATGCTTGTTGCCTATAGCAAGCAATCAGATTCTCCATTTCTTATTTTTAGTGCACTAGGGAGGCATAAAAGGGAGAAATCTGATTTTTTTTTGGGGGGGGGTTTGTGTTCACCCAAGAACAAAAAAAATAGCTTTAAAGCCTGCTTGGGCAAAGTATGGTCCCCTTCACATCCGTACCTCCCACTCATTTCTGATCCTCCAGAAATCTGGCACACCAGTCCGAGCCTGCTTATGGCCTTGCATGAAAGCTAGTTCAGAAAGGTAACCTGATGCTTAGGGTAGCAGCTGCATGCACACCGCATTGTATTGTGGCACATGTGTAAGTAATTTGCACACCCAGGCTGGTGTTGGCTCCAGGCTGCCTGAAGACGTTGCTTTTTGGAGTTTAGCTAATCCTGTGGCCTATGACCTGACTTACACGTCTGATTTCCCGTTAATGACCCAGCTTGTCTTCTGACATATCTTGGATCTGCACCTTCTGCTACTGACCCCTGCTTGTACCTCTTTTTTTGTTTACTATCTGCTGATTCGGTACCTTTGCTACCTGCTTTATCCTAACCTCAGCCTGGACTATTTGACCATTTCTATGCTTGCTGAATCTGTACCTCTGCTTTCTGATGACTAATGATCTCTGCATGTATCTTTGACTATGGTCCTGTCTTCTGCTCCAATGTCCTTCATCATCTGATTTTTGGTTCCTGCACAGACCGGGTTTGCCCAATATCTGAACTATGACAGCATTCAGCCAGTCTCCACATCATCTTCTACTGCTAGACCTGCTATAGGCACCTGATCCACCTTTTGACCTCTCACACCCTGTAACTATCTCCAGGGGTGGTGGAAAGGTGGTGTAAGAGAAGTCCCAAATCAGCTTGGTCTTGGTACGTGACATATTTTGAAGGGAAGCCCTGTGTAATCTGCAATACAGACCATCACGGTTGTTTATACTTTGGACTTGAGCTGCTGAATTTGTTGACAAAGGAACATTGTCCCTGGGAAAGATACATTTTAGTAGCAGAGAGGTATGCTTTAAAGAGAACATGTTACCTTACCCTATAAGCAAAGTGACTGGTTCACTTTATACTGTGGCTAATAAAGCATTCACATTTTACAAAGGGATGCTGACTGTCTGACAAGCATTGATGCTGAACTACCAGTTACTTTAGTTGCTCCTCTGATTTGGCTCTCTGTCAGTGGTTATAGCTCTGTAAGTGTGAAAAATCTGAAACATGATCGCCAGGAAGTCTTATCCTGAGCACTACTTACTGACACGTTTCAGTTTTTCCATTCCTATATTAAAACAGTGTAAGATCACTAGAGATGAGGTTTGGGTTTTCCGCTACCCTGTATTGAAGGAGAATCTGCAGGGTCCAGATTTGTGGCCCGGGAAAATTATTGTGCAGATTTACCTGTAAGAATGTTTTTAAACCAATAATGCACTGGTGTTTCATAGCCTTTGAACTAGGGCCAGCATGCTTAGAAGTGCACAGAGCATCCAAAATCTCAGTGTATTGGAAGCTGTTGTAGAGAAATGAAAGGAAAACTTAGCAAATGCATAGGGAGAGATTAGGGTCAGTTAGGAAACTGTATTACAATTATGATTGCTAACCCTTTGGTCAAGCAGCCTTTGTTTTATTTGAGGCTTTTTGTCTTCAATCTTATGTTGGTATTGTTGATTTGAGGTGAGCAGTTTGTTTTATCTGCTGCCCCTTCTAGGCTTCCTTTCCAAGGGTGGTGTTTGGGAGTTTTCATTTCTGTTAGGTTTTCTACTTTATATTGATAGGAACCTTTTTACATTTGGGATGCTCAAAGGGCAGTATTCATATGTTACTGACCATCTATTCTCGCCCTTTATTCACAGAACACCACTGCATCATTTAAAAGGGAAAAAATAACAAGAACAGTGTACACCTAAACTACCTTAAATTATATCAATCACATTTACCACACTCATCCATCGCCATAGATAGATTAAAAGTTAGGCATTAACTAGTTAGGACTGTTATCCGTGATTAAAACTGTCCTACTGATGGCTAGTTTTACACTGCTATATACTCTGCAGTATCTGAATTGTTGTAGTAAAGGACCAGCCTGTGCTCTTTGTCTGTAGTAAATTTAGGTCTTGCCTTTCTATGTTAAATTGTCTTGCTGGCCAATATTAGACTCTGTATTATCTGCAGTTTCTTCATTTTTGTTAATAAAACACCTGCCTATTCTCTTTTTCCTCCAAATACATTGAGACAATTCTCACTCATTAAAAATGTCCTGCTGCTGGCTACTAATTTTACACTGCTGTATCATCTGTGGTCTCTTACTTCTTAATTAGAGTCTGATAGAAATTGACCAGCAGAAGGCAGGTTTGCATCAGCGAGAACAGGGACAGACTTAGTGAACTACTGGTTCAGTTCTATCTGCATGGAAAAAAATACCTTTTCTGAAACTGAAATTAACCACACTGGGTGCTGCTGCTCCATATAAACCAAGCTAACTGTAAAATAAAATAAATAAATTCCACAGCAAATAATCACTGCCACTAATAATATCCTGTCACTTAGACTGTCTGTGAAAGTTGTACTGTTCCATAACACCATTTATAGCTTTAAAGTAACCCCCAAGCATGTAATTTGAAGTATTTGGGATTTTTCAATGTTGCCCTCGAAGCAACATAAAAATAAATTCTTACCGCTGTATGTTATTTATTTTTACATTGGTATATGTCACCCATGGCAGGACCTGTAGCACTCATCTGGGTGCTTGTGAAATTTACCTGGATAGAATCGCAGCTGCAGGGATCGTAGCACACATCAATAGATTTAGGAGCAATAGTAACACAGGAAGTCTCTTATTTTGCTTAAGGTTACAATATAAGTTCATAAGTTGCCACGCAATAAAGTACAACTCAGGTATACCTTAGGAATTGCGTGGTAGGTCCCAGAATATATATTATACAAAAGTGGTATAATACAGTGTTCTTGGTATACGGGATTGATAGGATGTATTACCTCATACACCCAGTAGACAATTACATAGGATTCGTGTTTCTTCACACAGGAATTGAGTCCGTTTAAATAGATTGATGCGTAGGAAGCATATGCAGAGCAGTACATGTAAGCACACTTCTTCCTGCACAGGTATTAAATGCAAGATTGTACAGTCATGGTGAAAGAAGTAGATACTTGGAGTTAGCAGTAGAAGCACTCTGTATTCAGTAAATGGTGTCACCATGTGCTGATAGTCGGGAGATCAGAAGGTTCAGATCAGATGGGCTCGGTGGTGCCAGAGCAGAGAAGTGCTCAGCGACTTGCAACATTAAGAGGACGTTAAGCAATTAAAATGGTGCAGCTTAAGTCTGACAGCCGGCTGGAAGTAGGGGCAGCTTGGCACGTCGGGATTGGTCGGTGGTGGATGTTCACTACGGACCGCCGCAAGGTGAGTTTATAACAGGACCATGCTTTCCATTACTTTTTTGACAGTAGTTTGTCTATTAGCCTTAAACATTGCCAGAATTTACTAACAGTATTCAGTCCAGCCCTCTCCCCCCATAGATTAAAATGGGATTCACTGCCAAATTCAGGTTTACCAAATTTTAAACAGGATTCAAGCCCAGGCAGATTTGCCTGTCCTTATAGGTCACGCTTTACAGGTCATTTTACACTTAAAGGAGATTAATTTGCAAATGTTTTGTGAGATTCTATATTACTCTGAAGTCCATTATATCTCTTTCTAACTGCTCGGGTTTCATGGCTGGTTTTGCCCCTCTTCACAGTGGTACAGACCAGCTTCTCTCTCAACTTCAGCAATATGACCTTTACCTATCAGGAAAAGACAGCCTTTTATTTGTTTGGCACAACAACAACCTCTATTGAGAGAACAGAATGTCTGTTACCCAGCTATGTTGGAAGAGACAAGGATAGACTTAATAAGGACCCACTGACAGGGGAGGAGGTGAAGGTGGAGGAGGCCAGGCCCCAGCAGCACCAATCTGGTGGCAAGGAGGGGCCCCAGCAGCGCCTGTCCAGTGGCATAGGAGGCCAGGCTCCAGCAGCGCCGGTCCGACAGCAGAGGAGGCCAGGGCCCAGCAGCACCAATGCGGTGGCAAGGAGGGGCCCCAGCAGCACCGGTCCAGCTGCGGAGGAAGCCAGGGCCCAGCAGTGTAAGCAGATAAGAGGAGCTGTGTGACCAGCCCACCTGAGATCCTGCAGAGCCCACCATAGAGAGTCTCAGATGGGCTGTGCAGGATCTATGTGTGCTCTGCAGGGTCACTCTCATGTGGGCTGTGTGGGATCTCAGGTGGGCTCTACAGGATCTCGGGTGGGCTCTGTGGAGCTTCAGGTGGGTCCAGAGTCCAGTGCATAACTAAGTCCAGAGTCCAGTGCGTTGTTAAGTCCAGAGTCTAGCGCGTTGCTAAGCCCAGAGTCCAATTCATATAATGTTCTGCATTGTTGTAAAATGTATTGCTGGGATTTAGTCCCCGTACAGCCAGTGCCATTCTGCATTAGAGTGTAAGCTCCTCTGTACAGAAACTAGTGTGCCGTGCTCAGTGTTCTCTTTACAGCACTGCGGTATATGTCAGAGCTATATAAATGTATAATAATAGTATGAGACTGTGGGGAGACCACAAGTACCAGCATGTCGTT
The DNA here is from genome assembly GCF_000935625.1 of Nanorana parkeri. Taxonomy (NCBI): domain Eukaryota; kingdom Metazoa; phylum Chordata; class Amphibia; order Anura; family Dicroglossidae; genus Nanorana; species Nanorana parkeri. The sequence continues at coordinate 193,710 of NW_017306814.1, forward strand.
GGCCAGGGATGCGTTTGGGTCTCACGAGGGATACATGCAGGTCTCACCAGGGCTGCATGCAGATCTCACCTGGGCTATGTTTGTGTCTGACCAGGGATGTGTGTGGGTCTCAGTAGGGCTGTGTTTGGGTCTTAGCAGGGCTGCGTGCAGAACTCACCTGGGCTGCATTTGGTCTCAGCGGGGATGCGTGCAGATCTCAGCAGGGCTGCATTTGGGACTCAGCAGGGTTGCGTGCAGATCTCAGCAGGGATGCATGCAGATCTCAGCAGGGATGCATGCAGATCTCAGCAGGGATGCGTGCAGATCTCAGCAGGGATGCGTGCAGGTCTCAGCAGAGATGCATGCAGGTCTCACCAGGGCTGCGTGTAGGTCTCAGCTGAGCTGCGTGCAGGTCTCACTAGACATGCCGAAAGAACCGGTCTAGGAGCTAGCCAGAATCATGATTCAGATGAGTATACCTCTGTTATTTTAGCTCCCTAGATAAAAAAAAAACCCTTAACCCGTGCAAGTGCGGAGGAAGCCCCACGGCAAGGTTAAGATTGTATTTGCCCAGAGTTCTTTCTTAAAGTTAATTTGTGCTTTGCCATTCAGGGCACATACTTACCTATATACATTGCTTCTGATGCTGCAATTGAACATTTATGCTGACAGAGAAAATATATGACCTGCAAACTGCCTATAATGTTTGAGTATGTCATGTGAGCTGTGCGTATACACTGGCAAATCTTGATGTGAATAAAGAGCCATTGATTGCAGAAAGACATCTGCTACATCTATGGCCAGGTATACCTTCAAATCTGACAAAGCTGAATGACCGCAATGAAAGAAGTAGTTTTATGAGAACCTCAGCGGTTTGTATCACCACTGCTATTATATTCTGTGCACTAATTTTTTGTTTTGTGAGACCTTCCTGTCAAATCTGTTACCCAAATTTACACTCAAATGGAATATGCACAGATACCCTTAGCCCACCAAATTAAAGTGACACTAAACTCAGGAGTTAAATCTTAAAAATACCTTAATTATTAACAAAAATTTGACTTATTTGTGTATCACTCGGCTGTAGATCCTCAAATCATCTCTGAATTGGTGCTGACACTGTCCTTGCTTCTGGAGGGTGGCTGCTTTTGTTCCCTATGGTTCCTGTGTGTGTTGTAAAGTAGCCATTGCTCCACGCTTGCTCCCGTTGTATTGAAGTTATTGTCCATCATGGGAGTGAGCTTGGAGCGGTGGCTACTTTACAACACACACAGGGACCATGAGGAACAAAAGTAGCCACCCTCCAGAAGGAAGGACAATGTCAGCATGAATTCAGAGATGATTTGAGGATGTGCAGCTGAGTGACACACAAGTTAAATTTTTGTTAATAGTAACAGCATCTGAATGCATTTGTAAGATTTAACTTAGTTTATTGTCACTTTAAATAAAGCACTGCAATATGGGGTCCTGCTTTATCTCATAAGGAGTTTTGGGAGTTAGGACTTGCTGCATAAACTAGACGCATACCCTTTATCACTATAAGAATAATAACAGATTCCGTCAATTATGGACTATACAATTTCATGAACATTATAAATATTTGGAAATACATTTTAGTAGAACTGTTTTGTACCTGCTGAGTCCTGCCCCCATTCTGAATTGTATATGAGTGCCCTGGGCAAACTCATGAACCAAAATATTTAGTGGTTGCTGTTTGAGTCATGGCTTGCCTCTGGGTGGACCAGGGGAGGTTGTTAAAGTATCTCCAGTATCTCTGTTAAAAAGTAATGTATGTTGGTACTCCAGACCCTGTACTTGGCATGCGCAGAATACCATTTAGTGGCTGAAGAAAAAGGACAACCCATCAACGTGGACCTTGCGATGATATGCAAGGTCTACTTAGTAGATCAGGGGTCCTCCCCCAGTAAAAACTACTGTTTAAAAGTAATGGAAAAATGTAGCTGTAAGAAAAAAGTTAGATTGTTAGAACTGTATTCCTATCTTTCACACGTGGTACCTAGGCAGGAGTGCGGTCAGGGCCAGAAGGAGACTTTGCCTAACTGCTTCTATTTCTGACAGGCAGAGGAAACAAGAGGCTAGTAGATTATTATGGATGTGGTACCCCAGAGACCAATCCACCCCTTAAATACCAATATACTTGAAGAATAACTAAACCCAAAGACAAAAAATGTATATAATGTAGCTTATCAGTCCTTACATATAGTGGCTGCATTCATTTTAATTTCATACCTGTTGATGCAGTATCCATATTACTTCATGTGAGATGAACATAAATTAAAAACAATCGTATTCTCTTTCTGTAAATTACTAATCACTCCATGTAATGGGATGAACCAAGGCAGACATGTTAGTCCTCCCTGAGTGGCAACCACAGCTCCTTCCATAAATACAGTTGAAGAGTGAACATAGCCAGGGAACAGCGTGTTTTATTTGCAGGATTGCCAGGTGAAAATAAAGGGTAAAGGCCTGAAAAAATAAATACTAATGCATCCACCTTTCTAAAGACTGGCAATCTGCAATGTATTATATTTTTGTTTTTGGGTTTAGATACAGAATAAATCTCAAAGCACATTGTAGCTGTTCAAGGGATGAAAGCTGTGGTGGGAATTTTAGCCAGGACTAGTGGGATCACCAGACCAGCATAGGCCATGTAACAAAGACCAACTTTGCCATATTTGTTGAACTATTAAAGATTTGAAACATGGCCATTCACAAAATGCTGTCTCGGGCTGTGTGTTTTGTAAAAAGCTGGAGAGGGGTCAGAGACATGACAGCAGCACCAGTGTCTAATGGATCTAAAGCAGTGATGTCAGCAGCGATCTAGAAGTAGAGCTGAAACTGTACTATCTGGGAGAACTAAGATAACACTTTTGAAACAGAGAGAAGAATGCCACCCATATAATACTACAAGGCTGAGGAAAAGACTGCCTTAGAAACTTTTATTCCAGTGATATTATAATGCCTAAGGTTTGGCTTTAAGACGTGACTTTAATTATATATAGGTAGAAGGTACTCAAAATTGTTGGGCAAATACCACTGTGCTTGGTTTTTAGACTTTTGTGCTTCTACTATTTTTCTGACAATTGTTTCATAATGTTTAGCTACTGAAATTAACCTGCCTGCCCAATCACTTTATTACACATTGATTATTTATTTTCATCTCTCTTCAAATTGTTCAGGTAAGATATGAAAATGAGAGAGAGAAGCGATTGGCTGCAGTGCAAATCTACTCCAGATTTTGTCTGCTCCAGTTTTGATAAATTTAAGTGAGAATATACACACATGCACGCACACACACACACACACACACACACAAACACACACACACACACTCCTATTACCCTATATAGTTCTCTGTGCAGATTGTTGCAGAATCTCATTCACCAGTGTCATCAATTAATGACTAGAGCAGGAAGCCCTATCTTTGTACTGTAGTGACCTCTGCTGTCCAACAAAATAATTTTGCTGCTGTCGTGTATTCATTTACATGATATTGTTCAGCTACAGAAATTATAAAATGCCCCAAAGTAGACCATATATTTTTTTTAATTTGTCCTGTAGATGAGACAAACTAATACTGGACACATGAACATTGACTAAAAACAGATGTTTCTTGGGAAGAGCCTCATTTACCGGTCACCAAACTCTGTGTTCCTTTTTTCATGGTGAAGAAACCTTTCAACCACATCTCTGGCAATTTTGAGCCCAATTTCAAATTTTCATTATGTCCCTACCCTAGAGGTTAACTTGTTTTTTTTTTTGTTTTTTTTACTGTCAATGAATGTTTAAACCATTGGTTCTATTAAGGCATGATAATACAAAACATGTGAGTTGTTTGTGTAATAATACAACAAGACTATATTTAATCATTATTATGAATTGGATGAGGATCAGACAACATTTAAGATACATTGATATATGGTGGCTGCATTAGTTCCGTTTTCTCTGGCTTTTTTCCTTTATTTTTCCCTGATGATTCTACCAGTAGCCCACTTGTTATCCTAGGGTGGACGCTAGGTTGCTTTCCTGGTTTGGGCTACAAACACCTCCCCATTTTTCCCCATCTCTGTAACATAGAAGGGTGTTGCTTTTGCAGTTCATAGAGGATAGCTGAAAAAGCTGATAACATTGTTTATGGTTTCAGTTTACAGGAATTTACAAGCACACATAATTTCTAGCAGGTTGGCCCTAAAAAGAAAACAATTGAAGCCATGACATTATTATTATACAGGATTTATATAGCGCCAACCGTTTGCACAGCGCTTTACAATATAAGGAAGACATTAAAATCACAATACAATTCAAGACAAGATGGTAAGGAGGGCCCTGACCGTGATGGCTTACAATCTAAGACATCTACGAACTTAGAGGCTGCAAAATGTTAAACTTTTGCTCTTGGGTTTAGATATAATTCAATATTCTTTGCAATGACAATACTCAGACATATATAACAGTTTATATATAGTTACATATAATACTGTAAATCAAACTGTTTTTTTTTTTTTTTTTGCAGTACCGGTTAAATGTAACAAGGTATTTATTTCCATTTCTAATCAGTAGGTGGCAGCAGTAGTATTCCAGCAGGCAATAACGATATTACATGTTTAAATGTAATAAAGAGTGGTTTAATAAAAAGTCAGCCACTAAGGGTTTCTTAAATTAAAAACTGAATAACGTTTATAGTATGCATTACAGTTTTAGAAAATAAAATGAGTACTGTAAAACTGTAAGAGAATATAAATAGATTCCACCATTATTCACTCAATGAATGGGAAACAAATGTTTTCTTATTACTTTTTATGCCTTAACTGCATGAATGATTTTAGCGGAGGGAGACCCAGAGTATAGGGAAGATATTTAGGGAAGGACTATATTGGAAGATTGAAGATTGAAGGCTGAGGACAACAAAGAGTTAAAGGTATATTCAAAGCCAACTTTTTTGTTGTTGTTGTTTTTTTAGCCAGTGTATAGAACAGTGGTTCTCAACCTGTGTAACTTCAGGACCCACACTTGTCCTCGATCATTAAGACGCAACCCAAAATGGCACTGCAATGGAACGCACAGCATTGTGGTACCGCGTGTTCCGGTGCGGGCGATCGAACTCTGGGTGGGAGGTGCATTTGGGATGCCATTCAAAAGATCCACCCAGTCTCCATACCTTACGAAAAGTAGAGTGGATCCTCAGCCTGTGGACCAGTGTGGGCTGCTGTGCTGTAATGGAGCTCCATCCATATGTACAATGCTGGTACAGCTCCCTTGCGTGCCCTGTAGAAGGGCTGGGAGCCAGAATGTGACATCACTCCGGTCCAGGAACCTTTACAGGGCATGCGAGGGAATTGTTCGTACGTAGGTACGGAGCTCCCTTACGGCCATAGCTCTATCCTATCCCACCTCAAGCAGACACTCGGCACCTGGCAGCATATTTTAAATGGCTGCTTGGCGAGAGAACTGTCAGGAGGAGTATCTCACCCAGCACAGTGGAAGGCCCACGGTGACCCACTGACCACGGGGTCGCGACCCACTTTTGGGTCATGACCCACCAGTTGAGAACCAAGGGTATAGAATATATATTGGCTAAAGCTAGGGATGAGATTTAGGTTTGGGTTGACCATGAGTTTGACCAAAAATCAAGTAATTTTCAGTTTGGGAAAACGACAAACTAATCGGATCATTCACCACTATAGCAACCAGTTACCAATCATCCACCCCACGGCATTAGAACTGTAGACATTCCAATAAAAATAAGAGGTGGCAGCGGTAGAGACTGCAGTAGATGGGGACAGCTGACAAAGTGCTAAACAGTACTATAAAGTGCTCTATTGTGCTACATTATTACAGTGATTTGCAGTCTGGTGGGCTACATAGTCTGTATCCCCTCTACCTTTTTGTGTGTGTCAAGAACAACTTCAATTGCTGTTTAGCTGCTCCCCCTTGTAGTTATTTGTGTGTTTCATTGGAGTTTTTTTAATTATTTTTTTTTAAGCATAAGTTTGGGGTTGGGCTGCTCTAAGCACAGAATAACATGGACACCAGCACACCATGTAATGAATCAATGGTGTCTGTTTATTGACGCATGAGACATAGCACAAAGCATCAAAAAGCAACGTTTCAGGGTCTCACAAGATCCTCTTCATCAGCAAAATTATTTTCCTGACGAAGGGGATCTTCGAAACGTTGCTTTTTGATGCATTGTGCTATGTCTCATGCGTCAATAAACAGACACCATTGATTCATTACTTGGAGTGCCGCTGTCTATGTTCTCCTTTGATTATAGATGGTTGCCATTCGTCGACTGCCGCAGCACCCATCTTTTATATGGAACAGCGGGTTTGAGTGCGCTGGGTTCATGGACTGTGGGCTTCTCTAAGCAACGCTCCAGAAAGCATCCTGCAGCATCTCTGCGATATCATATCGCGGAGGTATGAACTGAGAAAAGCCATTAAGACTAAAGCACATACATTGGATTTCAGAGGATTCAGCAGGACTTCTGCAATGGTGACAGAGGTGTGAACCGAGTCAAGCCACTAAGACTAAAGTAGGAAACGACCAAAATTCGATCCATAGGTTGCCCTATATCCTCAACAAAAGTTGACCATTAGATTGACTTTTGTCAAAGGGGCATGCTAGAAAATTGACGCCCGAACAGTGCTTACAGCCAATAAGCTGCAAGCGCTGTTCTGGTAGTCTGAAAGCGGCAAGCTGTCAGAATACAATGTACACAGTGAGAGACAGGGGCCGACTGGGCCGGGGGGCAGGGTGGCAATTGCCCCCCGGGCCTCTGCGATGCTGTCACGAACGGCCCCTCGAGAAACCTTTTTTTTTATATATTCACCTGACCCCTGCATCCACCAAAAGTGCGACCCCCCGTCTCCCATGCTGTTAGAAGCTGCGCTGGTTGCTACTTAAACCGGCGCGCTGTGTGCAGCTCCTGAGAAGATACGCTATTAGCGTAGCGGGAGCGATGCAAAATGCTCAGCCGGCTTCCTCGCTATGCTAATAGCGTATCTTCTCAGAAGCTGCACACAGC
>NW_017306814.1:200792-232608 GCF_000935625.1 Nanorana parkeri
CCAAACATGGTGCTCTATAATGTATTGCTGGGATAGTGGGATTTGTAGTCCTCTATAGCTGATGGTACATTGCGCTGTACTGTATATTATACAGAGCAACATACCATCAGCTATAGAGGACTACAAATCCCAGCAATATATTATACACTCAATGTATAATGTATTGCTGGAATTTGTTGTATTCCTATATAGCTGGTGGTATTCTGCATTGCGCTGTATAGAGGACTACAAAACCCAGCAATACATTATACATCGCAATGCAGAATACCGCTAGCTATAGAGGACTACAAAACCCAGCAATACATTATACAGCGCAATGCAGAATACCACCAGCTATAATGTACTATTGCTGGGATTTGTAGTCCTCTATAGCTGATGCTGTTCTGCATTGCTGTATAATGGTATTGCTGGGAATTGTAGTCCTCTATAGCTGATGGTATTCTGCATTGTTATGTAATGTATTGCTTGGAATTGTAGTTCTCTATAGCCAATGCCATTCTGCAATGCTGTACAATGTATTTCTGAGTTAGTGGCAGAACTACCAGGGTCGCAGCAGTCATGCACGCGCACAGCCCTGACAAGGCATCCCTACACTACCAGTGTGCTTTACATTTCCTAAACCGATAGATACATTCACACTACTGTTACATGGATGGCAAAAGTGGCAGACAGGGGCGGGGAGAAGGCAGGGGAAGAGGGAGAGCAGGAGGGGGCCCAAGTTGCTGCACCATGGGCCTCTGGGTTGTACTTGCCCCCTGGGCTAAAAGTTGCCAGTCAGCCCCTAGTGGGAGATTTGCTCATTCATGCTATTAGCGCTTTTCATTCAGCATTGCAAGCTGCAAGAAATGTGTGTGTGTGTGTGTGTATATACACCAAGCTTATTGTAGAAATGTCACCAGCACACCAGTCATTTTAGGATAGCAAAATCTTCATTTAATTAAGTTCTTTGTCATATGAACAAGCGCTTTCGGGACCACACAGGGTCCCTTCATTAGGCTTTAGCATTGACCCAGCTTGTCACACTGAGTCAGACAGGGGGTATAAATTGTCAACGCCTTCTACAAAGTTAACAGGAAAAAAAGATGCATGGTTTTTTAGGTTCCTCTAAAGGTGCACCTTACAATTATCTGGAGATTTTTTACTGCGATTTGCGTTTTCGTCAGAAATCTGCAAGTTCATGAGAACTGCACAACCTCAATTACTGTACGCCTGGCAGATTTGTGTCTTTCAAGCAGGCTAAAAAACTTTTGTCTAGTTGGATGAAAATTGACAGGTTGGTGGCGTTGTTGTACAACAAAAATCTCAAGATGAAAACTGCACATGCTCAAACAAAAATCTGTCCTTTCAGTCAATAAAGATCAGGCAGGTGGTGCTGCTGGCAAATGTTAATTGCGAACTACATAGGTGAGGGTGCGATGTCTGGACTAATGATGGGCCGAACACCCACATGTTCAATTCGTATTCGAACCCCCGAACGGCCGAAAAGTTGAATACGAACTTGAACCTAATGCAAGTCAATGGGGGTCGAACTTTCGAATATGATTGTCCCCTTTAAGAGGGCTTAAATGCAAGTTATTGTCCATAAAAGGTGTATGGAGGTCAGGGTACTGCCCTAGGGGACAGGAATCAATGGGGAAAAAAAAAACAATTTTAAAGGAGCAGTGATTGTAACATCACTTAAAGGGTAAGAATAAAAATGAAAAATTCCTTCAAATATCGTGCCTGGGGGTCCCCTTAACCTGCCTGTGTAGTGGCGGATCTGTACGATGTATAGAACCTGCTGCAGCAAAAAACTGACATTTCTTAAAAACAAAAAATTACATTATTTTTTTTTACTCTTAAAGTGTGCAATTCCCCCCCATCCAACAAAACCAGACCCTTTAGGTCTGTTAGGAATGTTAGGGGGGAACATTTTTTATTTTTTTTTTAAAGCGTAGGGTTCTCCTAAAAGTCATACCAGACCCTTAAGAAAGAAAAAAAGTTGTACAATGGTCGTAAGGTGTATGGCCACCTTAAGCCTTAAGTTTGATATAAAGAGCATATTCTAACTCCAGCGATTGCTTTTTAACTTTCAGGGCCTGTTCACACAATAGCGTTGCACTAAACACGTTACTGTGCATTTTGTGCACGCTATTTCCCAGTACACCTAGTGGATGGTACCATGCGGGTACCACCCACTAGGTGGTTGCATAGCCATTTATTTGAACACACCTCCCGGCGGCCATGAGTTACAGTGCTGTATAGCAATATACTGTGCATTGTGGTGTGGTAAAAAAGAAGACAGCAGCATTTATAGCAATTACATTTTTTACTCTTCCTGGACTTCCCTGGTAAGAGAGGGGTAGCAAATAGACATGTAACCCCCCAAAAAATGTGTTTCATCTCAGATCTATTCCGATTTTTATCTCCTTTGTTTTTCGGATCTCGGATCCGAAATTTGATTTGGTTTGTTATTGGGATTTCGCATCCATCCGAAAATGTAATTTTGGAATGATCCACAACAGGCAAGTCACATGACCGAGCCTGTAATGCAACCCCCAACAGCCAAAAAACATCTGACTGTCCAGACAGTCGTCACATGTCCGATTTAGTTCCATTTTGAACGAAATTTGGATTGATCCAAATTTTCATTAACCACTTGCCGTCCGCCCGTAGTAAAAAAACGGACGGACGGCACTGCAGCATTTGAGGGTTGCCGTCTGGGCACGCACAGGCAGAAAAGACGCGACTATTGCACACACCCGTTACCGGGTGTTTCACATATAGGCGATTAGCGGCTCCATAGCCCGCCGATCGTCTATATGTGCTCGTTCAAAATGTCAGTCAAAGTACCGCAGCGCTGAATACTGAATACTGAAAAATGGCCTGGATGGGAAGGGGGTTTAACACCGCGGATGTCAACTGGTTAAACGACCATTTGGATTCATTTGCATTCGGACGCGTTGGGATTCGGAAATTAAGATGCATCCGAATGTCCTAACTTAGCGAAATTGGTACGAATATCCTTTCGGAATAAATTAAATTTACATGTCAAGTAGCAAACATCACCAGCCTAAAGGAATTGGGGTGGAGTGGAGCGGTACAGCAATGTCTGGATAAAAATCTAAAAGCTTAAAGTAGTATTTAAGGCAGGACATTTTTTCACTTAAAGGAGAGCTTTGAGGTGAGTGAAAATCACTCACCTCATAGTTCGAGCCGATGTGTGACAATCTGTGTCAGCTCAATAGATCGGGAAGTGACCAAACACATACCGTCGCTCGCTCACTTCTCGATCATCTCCCTGCAGAGAGCGGTGACTGTAGTCACTACTTCCCACAGGGATTCCCCCCTCCCCGCCCCGATCCTCCAGCACTGAATGGAGGAACGGACGGGGGAGGGGGCGGGCACAGCTTGCTCAGCCTCTAGATAGGCAGAGCCAGTTGTCATTCATGCAGCTGGGCTCTATCCTGGCTGCAGCGGTCTCAGTATACCGCGACCTGTAGCTCGCGATATACTGAGCTTTGGGTCACAGGAGGACACTAGTATATATCCTCCCGTGACCCTCAAGAGAACTATGGGGAAAAACACTTACCCCATAGTTCTATTTTAATGTATTCTCTACATGAAGGTAAAAAGTAACCTTTTATCCTCCTCTGTCCCCCCACACTTACCTGTCACTGCCGCCAGTTCAAGCCTTCGGGGATGTGGAAAGTAAGAAATGTCGAGGAGGAGTGCAGGCCTTTTTCTGCTGACGTGTCTCATTGAGATGCTGCTCCCACGGAGCTCTGTGGTGCAGAGTAATGTTCTCTCATTCATACATGTGGTACCCAAATGGCTGGTACTTTTGCAATGGTTGATTTACTACAGGAAGAGCAGCTTATCGGCAGCTTATTTGTTGCAGAAGGCCCACAATTCAAGACTCTATGGAGCAGCCTCGGGGGTAGCAGTGACTAGTGCCACCAGATGGATTAGGACAACTGCTCACCGCAGTCCACTACAAGCTGCTCCTGGAAAAAAATTAGTCTACTACTACATAACAAAGACCTGATTATTGGCCTTTCTAGGCCATGCAGTGTATTTTGGTCACACAAAAAAATTGTCTGGTGATTTCCCACATTGGTTGACATGGTCTGATTAGTATTAGCTGCAAATCCATGGTAGTGCCAAACCCGAATCTTATCCCTATTGGTGATGCAGAAAACAGAGAAGTTACCCAGCAGAGGGTTCAGTAGGTATGCTCATACTTCTTTCTTACTGATCCTTTGTGGAGCTGTGTGTGCTTATCCTGCCAAAAGATTACACAGAATTTAGATTAAGGTAAACCATGTGAATTTTATGACAATGGCACAGTTGCCGTGCTTGAAGGAAAGCATTAGTATCTTACTGAATGCATTTTCCTATTGCCTGGAATTGCTCTTAAAACGTTTAGTCTGGGACCACTAACAGATCATATTTTTCAGACTCCCAGTCACTTGCACCGCTGGGTGCATCATTCTATAATTTAAAAAGCACTTTTATCAGTTCAGTTTTAATTTTAGAAAGAATCTGTAAAAACGACCTGTTAGTGAACTTTGAGCTATAATTAAGACACAGTGGTCCATTTGCAATAAAAAGGCCATTGGGGGCTCAATTAAAGTAAGATAAGAAGGAAAGAATTCTGAGCGATGTTGAGATTTTCTTTCCTCTACCTCTGAAGAAGCTTTGACAAGGGCAAGGCAGATAGAGGTGATGTAGGTGATTCATTCTAAGGGCATACATTGATTGGCTTTTAGCAGGAAACTTTGACACAATTTCTGTTGGCTTCACTACATCACCTAAATAACAGAACATTGTTGAGCAATTTATAGCGGGACAGTGGGATTGTTGTAGGGAGAAATTGGAGGCGCATCTTTTGTTCCCGGAGGGTGCAATTCATCTCCAATAACTTGATGCTGATATATTTTCTTCCTATGCTAGTTACGTTTTTCTCTGCAGCCTATTTATTTTGCTTAAACAGTTTGAACCCCAGTTGTCAGGGTTCCTTTGCTGATTTGATGTCTTATTTCCACAGGAATAGCTTTAGGAGGTTGCAACTGGTGAAGGAACAGTGTGGGGTTCCATGACTCTCTTACCTTTGGAAGACAGCTTTGGGATAATGGCTAACCTCTTGCAATGACCATTAAATGCAGCGCATAAACAGCTTATTCTTTGACTTGGTGAGGTGGAGCACAGCTGAAATCAGTAAAGTCTGTTTGCATTTGTGACTGTAAAGGTGGCCATACACTCTACAACCATCGCAAGACTTTATTCTTGCGATGGTTGTAAAGGGATTAAAAAAACGTACGATCTGCCTATCTTGGACAGGCAGATCGCACTCTCGATCATCGCAAGCCCGCCCTCCTGAGCGGCGGGCTTCCGATGACCGCAATGCTGAACAGGCAGTGTGCGCGTGCGCACACCGGCCCGTTCAGCATTTATCTTCCGAGCACCGTTCTAACCAGCCGAGAATCGTACGATTCCCGGCTGGTTTTCGAACATGCTGGTTCGATAGAAGACGTGCGACCGTACAGTAGAAACGGTCGCACGTCTCCGTTCACACTGCTCGATTATCGTACGAAAACCCGATCGCATACGATTATCGTACGATAATCGTGCAGTGTATGGGCACCTTTACAGGTTTTCTTGCTGTTCTACTAAAATAGGTAGTGATTTAGAGCAAGAGGCTTAGTGCGCTGAATAGTTATGAGGTTGACAGTGCTTCTTTTTCAAAATATTGGTGATATACCAAAATATATTATAATTATATTTTTTCCCCCAGAGGCAGGGTAGGGCTATAGTCTTTTTTCACATGTTAACCAGGCACTTCTTAAGGACTTTGTTTAAAAAGGTATGTCTACAGTGCTCAATAACTCAATTTCTAAATAAGATCACACACCATGTTTATCTATGTTCTGTATGCCTCTTTGCAGAACCTCAGATAGACATTCTGAAAGCAAACAGCTTCTGCTTTTTATCTCTATTCAGAAAACCCATAATGCTCTGTGAATGCAGTGTAATGAGTGCACCCTGAATTCAATGTTTATTTGTTAAACAAAGAGTTTATATAAACCATAAAAATATATTTAACCATTACAATGCATTTGTTCCTGGCACCAGTGAGGAATGCACATTCTGAATGATGACCTGCTGACAAGTGAAAAGAACACCAGATCGCCAAAGTCTGTCCTCTTACCAGAATCGCACAGGTTCTTATAATGGCATGCTGTTGCCAGTGTAATCTCTACAGCATGGCCAATGCTGTTCCACACAAAACTGTTGGTGACCTGCACATGTCATGGTTGGTATGTGATTTTATATTTTTTACAGAATATGATCTGGGAAGATGTTCCCAGATAGAAGGGACATGTCTTATTAGGGGTAATAGCAATTGGACAGATTAGCTTGTTATATTTTCCTCTTTAACCACCTCCGGGCCGGCCGTAGTAAAAAAACGGCCGGAGCTATTTGCAGCAGCAACTCTCCAGTCTTTGTATTCCCTTTTTTTCCTCCACTGTCTTTCTGCACATGTTCCACATCTTCAGTGATTGGAACTGACACTGGCAGATTATTGAACAAATATGGAAAAACCGATGGGCATTGACAGACAAATTTGTTGGTATTGACACAGAGAGACAAACAAACAGAGATGGACATACAAGAAAGAATCAACTGGCTATGACACACAAGGTGATTAGAGATGACTGGTAGACTGAATGACAGTGACACAGACATTGATGGACTAAAGGTGCCCATATATATATTGGGTGCATTTGTTGACTATATAGGGTAGCACAAAATAGCCCTGAATGCTTGCCAAATGTTGATGAGGCTGAAAATGGGAGAAAGTGATAGAAGAATTTATTATAATCCTGAAAGATGTTCTGTTGGTGGTTGAGCATATTATTATGGTAGTGAGGCATATCATTATGGTATAAGTGTTGGGGGGAATATGATTGTGTCAGGATATATTATTATTGTGCTGATGGGGGGGGGGGATATTGTAAAAAGATTATAGTTTTAGTGGTGGAGGGTGTTATCAAGGTTGTGTGGAGTATTATTGTGGTGGTGGGAGATATTCTTTTAGGACTCTAGTGTGAGTACCTAGCTTCTGTTTTTCCTGTGTATAATCTTTGCTTATCCCCTCAGGCCACATTATACAATGTAACCACCTGTATTGGTTTAGATCTGGCCAGTGCTTTTTAAAAATGTCAGTTTTCTGTACTTAATATAAGCACTTGATTAGTCTCAGTGTAGTAAGGACAGATTAGTTGTTTTTGGTGCTGTGTCCCAAGCACAGTACTATTTCAATGCAGGATAGAGATTTATTAAGGGGTTTTGTTAGGTTAGTGTTAGCATCAGAGGTCAATGGTTTAGCCTAATTGGTTTTGTTTAGGTTAGGGTTTAAGAGGATTAAGTTCATATCTAGACTGACTACATGTATCCTTTAAAGCAGGCCTCAAAATTTCCACTTGCCCCCTCGCAATTGGCGAGTGAAAATTGCATGGGGCAAGTGGAATGTCATCGAGGGGGTGCGCTGCTGGTAGTACCAGGGATGAGATACTATCATTGCTTCCTCAGTGGCGATTGCTCGCTTCTGTTCTCTCTTCTCCTCCTCGGCCACTCTGTAGCTGCAGCGGCCAAGGAGGAGAAGAATCAGTTGGGCTGTCTTCCCTTTAGCTGTCTTCCCTTCGGCTTGTCTTCACTTCGGCTCCTTTGCCTCTTTCGGCCCCCTGCAGTTTCCTCTGCTCACCTCAGCTGCCATAGGCTTGGAGGAAGACTGCAGAGACACTATTGGCCGGCCAGAAATGTATGCAGCGCAGGACCTCAAAAGAAAGTTTAATCTAGGTACATGGAGGATCTCTGTACCACCCCCACCACTACCACCAGGAGAAAGAAGAGGGCACCTGAATACTATCTGCTAAGTGCACTGTAAGTCCCTTTTATTTCTTCCTTACAATGCTGACCTCTGCACTATGCGTTACATTACTGACCTCTGTACTGTGCATTACATTACTGACCTCTGTACTGTGCATTACATTACTGACCTCTGTACTGTACTGTGCATTACATTACTGACCTCTGTAATGCTGACCTCTGTACTGTGCGTTACATTACTGAACTCTGCACTGTGCGTTACATTACTGACCTCTGTACATCTGACCTCTGTACTGTGCATTACATTACTGACCTCTGCACTGTGCGTTACATTACTGACCTCTGTACTGCTGACCTCTGTACTGTGTATTACATTACTGACCTCTGCACTGTGCGTTATATTACTGACCTCAGTACTGCTGACCTCTTAACTGTGTGTTACATTACTGACCTCTGCACTGTGCGTTGCATTACTGACCTCTGTACTGCCTACCTCTCTACTGTGTGTTATTACTGACCTCTGTACCGCTGACCACTGTACTGTGCGTTACATTGCTGACCTCTGTATTGTGTGTTACATTACTGACCACTTCACTGTGCATTACATTACTGAACTCTGTACTGCTGACCTCTGTACTGTGCGTTACATTACTGACCTCTGTACTACTGACCTCTGCACTGTGCGTTACATTACTGACCTCTGTACGTCTGACCTCTGTACTGTGCATTGCATTACTGACCTCTGTACTGTGCATTACATAACTGACCTCTGCACTGTGCGTTACATTACTGTCCTCTGTACTGCTGACCTCTGTACTGTGCATTACATTACTGACCTCTGTACTGCTGACCTCAGTACTGTGTGTTACATTACTGACCTCTGTACTGTGCATTACATTTCTGACCTCTGTACTGCTGACCTCTGTACTGTGCATTACATTACTGACCTCTGCACTGTGCGTTACATTACTGACCTCTGTACGTCTGACCTCTGTACTGTGCATTACATTACTGACCTCTGCACTGTGCCTTACATTACTGACCTCTGTACTGCTGACCTCTGTACTGTGCGTTACATTACTGACCTCTGTACTGCTGTACTGTGTGTTACATTACTGACCTCTGTACTGTGTGTTATTACTCACCTCTGTACCGCTGACCTCTGTACTGTGCATTACATTACTGACCTCTGTACTGCTGACCACTGTACTGTGCGTCAAACCCCTGACCTGGCAGAGTTAAGGCTGGGGCAGGGTAGGAGTTAGGTGTGGAAACTGGTGGCCTGGCTAGTAGCTCAGGACTTTAAATTTTGAGCCCTGCTTTAAAGGATAAGCGCACTTTAAGTTTAAAGCACACGTGAGCTTAAATTAGTGACAATGTATTTACATATTCTTTATGAACAGTAAAAGAACAAGTCACCACTGACCTCTCTAGCTACATATACTATGAAGTAATTTATAATCACAACATATACCTTGAAGTCAGTTTCTAATATCTTAGAATCACCAGCCGTGTGTTTATATTAGAGGGATGGCCTCCTGCCAAGATTGTGCTGCAATGTACAAAAATAGGGAAAGAGCTAAGATTTCAGTGCTTCTGTTGTAAACTTTGAACTTGAGTTTGTCTACAATCCCTTTATTTACAGAGGTGAATGAGGGCTTGTTTAAAAGTGATTGTTCAGAATATGTCAATACTTTAGTGTGCATAGTCTGTGCACAACTTCAAGTTGTGCAACCCCCCTCTGCCAATCCCTGCACTGGCTTCCACTCGCCCAGAGGATAAAATTCAAAATATTAACAGTCACTTATAAAGCCATCCACAACTCTGCCCCCGGATATATCTCAGACCTTGTCTCAAAATATCACCCTAACCGTCCACTCCGCTCTTCCCTAGACCTCCTGCTTTCCAGCTCCCTAGTCAACTCCTCCCATACTCGCCTCCAGGACTTCTCTAGAGTCTCTCCCATCCTCTGGAACTCTTTACCCCAACCTGTCCATCTATCTCCCACCCTGACTGTCTTTAGGCGTTCTCTGAAGACTCTTCTCTTCAGGGAAGCCTATCCCACCTCAACCTAACTACTGAACCATCACATTCTCAAACAATTCATCCCCACACAGCTACCTCCTCATGTATCATTTCCCCCTCCTCTTTCAGATTGTAAGCCCTCAGGGGCAGGGCCCTCCTTACCGTCGTGTCTTGAATTGTATTGTAATTGTAATGTCTTCCTTACATTGTAAAGCGCTGCGCAAACTGTTGGCGCTATATAAATACTATGTAATAATAATAATAATAAGTAGTGCAAGTCCCTCAAGCTTTTTACAACTACTTAATGCATATCAATCTAAGCAACATTCCCCAATAAACTGTTTACTAAAACTCAGTTCCCAAAATTTACTTTTTTTAATCTGTTCACTGCCCCTGCTAGAGATTATGCCGCTTCCCCAAACTTCAGGGTAGGGGAGAATGCACACAGAGGACCGCGCAGTGAGGATAGGGGAACATGTGTTCAGAGGACACAAGGGGGGGAGGGAGCAGGGGAGTGATGGCTTACCATTGTAGGCGTTGGTGCTATCTCTTCCAGTGCATGCCAAGAGCAGGCATGCAAGGGTAGTTTCATGATACCCTGTGACGGAAAAGAGCCGCTCAGCAACCAGACAGAAGTTTGTGCTTTAAGTCTTTTCACCAACATTAGAAAATGGAAAAAATAAGCCTTAATATTACTCTCACTTTGTTCAGCTCTCTCAGATTTAGGTTAGTTTCAGTGTTTAAAGAAGAAGTCTCACCTTCTTCACAGCTCAGTTACTTAACTCCCACAGTGTGTTTCTTTTTACCCCATGCTTCTGTGTGCATGAGAAACTGAGTTACATACTTTGACAGTTCACTTCTCTTTGTTACTGACCATGCTCTGCAAAGGAGACGGACTCTTGACTGAAAGCTCTTATCTCACTGTCCCTGCGCATAAAATCCTCAGTGATTCTTATGTTTTTGGAATGAGATTAGGAAGGGTGAAGACTCGAAGATGATATCTGGTTTTGCTACAATGCAGGTCCTTTCTTAAGAAGCTCAGTATTAAAGATACTGTATGCTATGGATTCAGATCTTACCCAGCTTCCACTATTTAGGTGTCAGGTCAACATGAGAGTCAATAGGTGATGTCTTCAACATTTTATGAAATTACAATTTTGGTAAGTCAAAACAGCTGATACACTTTCATTGCATTACCTCTAGTGAGCGATTGCAGGCTATTCCTTAGCTAACTATTGATTGCACCTAAAAAGTGTTAAAGTGTATTTAAAGCCAAAACTTTTTTTATTTTACAGTGGATAGGGGTTCAGTTAAAACTCTTGTCAACTGTAAGTATCTTTGTAGCTGAAAAATGAATTATATTTGCTCATAGTACATAACCTCTAGCTCGCAAACTGATTTTCCTCAGATCTCTTATCACCTTTACACCACATTAACACCTAGCTTGTCTCCTGTAGCACCAGCTTACAAACTTGGTAAATTTACTGGATACTTGTTCATAGGTCAATTTTGTTCCTTTTCTTTTAGAGGTCATATTATAGTTTATGTATGTATAGTTTATAGGTTATGTTTGCATAAAACTTGAATTCACTGATTGACAAAAAAACTTTTCTTCAGTAGTAGACACTTGCATTATAAATATAATATTTTTCCAGTAGTAGACACTCACCATATACATTGTTTCCAATTAATTGCAATCTATGTAAAGCAGAAATAAAAGACCTTAACTTTTGCATATATACTAAACATATTTAATTGAGTAGAGGTTATTTTATCTGTAAGGAAGAATGCAAACACAATTAGGCAATTACAACACTTTATTTAATAACATGATGCAATAAAACTACTTTAAAACTTACTTTCAACTTTGGGTCCATCTACTTTTGTCTCAGATTACAGATTTTTCAGTTCATAGATTCATTTTGCATACATCGTGAAACTTTTTTGTTGCAGGCCAAACATTTTTTGTTGCAGAAGGCAACCCCACGGTTCCACAGCATCCTGGTTGAGAAAGAATGACCTATAATAACAGTTTTTATGTTTTTTTGTATTTTGTCATGTTATTAAGTATCTTCATTTTATCTGTGTTATTATCTCTGTGACTTTTATCATAAGTACATGGTATTTTTGTAGGAGTAAATGCCAGTATAATCTCAATCACATCTAGTCTTGCCTATTTCTGCAGAGATGCTGTCAGCAAAGGAGGAAATACAATTTGAGAGATTATATGATTTTTCATTTAAAAATGCGGCTGTGCTTTTCCAGGATTCCAGTAAAGCAGTTAATGACTATTTGATGTGTTATGTAAAAACCAGCCTCACATTCAGCTGTAATTGGTTGTGCTGGGTGGCAAAGCCTCTATAAATCATCAGTCTTGTTGTGAGACCTCTATGGAATGGAAAAGCTCACAGGAGGGAGTGTTATAAATATCACTAGTGTGAAGGCCTACGTTTATAATTTTTATCGTGGAGTGTTTGCATTATGCTATTAAGCTAAAATATCATTTGGGAATGGATTATAAAACTTGTATTTGTAAGCAATTACATTTTTAAAGTAACACTGTAGAGACAGAAATGTCATCCAATATAATTGTAGCGGCTGCATCTAAAATTATTGTGAAGTTACGTTAATTGCATTACATGGGGAAATCACTGACAGGGCTGCTTCTTCTGTGAGATGAGATGGCTATCTTGCATGAATTGGCAAGAAGACATTGCCTCCCCTCATTGACCCTCACACAATATTCTTTCTAATAGAGTAGTAAGTGAACAGGAAGCCAGTATTGTATGTCTTGATGCATCCTGACATCTGAGTATACTGTAAGAACTGAAAAAAATGATCCAACACTCCCAGTAGACCCAAAGGGTAAAAGGCAGCTATAGGACATACAGGCTACACTGGAGAGACTACTGGGGAATAGAACAATCATTTAGGGTTTGTTCACACCAAGCGCGGAGCAGATCCAGAGCAGAGCAGGTGCCCGGCCCGGAACGCATCAAAAACGCGGCAAAAAACGCATCAAAAAAGCGGCACAACCCACTGCACTGCGTGTGCAGAAACCTGACCGGATCTGCTCTGCATTTGGTGTGAACAAGGCCTAAAACAGTTTAAAGTATACTCAGGTTTTAAAGTCAACAGGGAGGAATCAGTACTTTTTCCTCTTCGTCCAGAGAGTACTTAGTTGTTACCCTGCCTCCCAGTTTCAGGTTGTTGGCAAAATTAAAGTGACATTAAAGTCTAAATCCCCCCGCCCCCCAAAGCTGCTTTAAGGACTTACCCTTAATGATGCCTCTTGATCTGATCATCTTCTCTCCTGTAGTTTTCAGGAGTCCCTCGAGCGCTGGTGCCAGTCTCTGATTCAACGCTGACTGCTGCGTCTCCTGTGTCCCACTGTGTCTGTGCGCGTGCAAACTGCCAGGCTGCCTGCATTGACTTACCCTTTGTGTGTGTGTGTCTTGATACAGATGAAGATCACCAACACTCCATGAATACTTGCTTGTATTTATTTGAAGAGGTGCATCAAGTGCAAAAACCAACATTTCGGCGCCACGCAGGGTCTCTTTATCAGGGTGACATTGTGAGTCTTTAAATGTTCTATTGTCGAGATGCAACTTTGCAGGGAATTTAGAGTAATCCATTTCAACACAGGAGAGGAAAAAAGGTAAGGCTGGAGTTCAGCTTAATAGCAGTAGAAGTTGATGAAAACCCTGTGTAATGACAAATTATCACTTACAGAGTTTGTCATATTTTATACTGAATCTCTATGAATTATTGGTTTTATGTAATTTATGTCACATGTGCATTTTTGTTTCTACAGACTAGAGAATAGCTGTAAAACAATGCTTAGGAAACTGGGGCATGACATCACATGGTTTGCTACTGATTGTAATAAATAAATATTTTATGCCTGTCATTATTTATGTATCAATACCATACATTTTATCTATTTGTCTTTTTTGATTTACATAGCTCCAGGTGGTTAAGGTTGAATATCTACAGAATCTATTGTGCCCTGAAAACCAAAGAGGATTTATTGCAGAATGATCTCAGTGATGGGACCCTTTTCCTGAGATGAGAATGTTTGAAGATGGAGACCACCTCCTGTTTTCCTGGCATAGATTTCATCCTAAGGCATTTTTCTTAGACATGACATTTGTCATCTAGCTTTCTCTTTCTCTCTTTCCGGAGGCAAAAATATTTTCTGCTCTCGTTCACCAAAGAGAAATCTTATAAAAGGTTCTTGCCAAATTGCTTGTCATAATGTATAAGCACCTCATTCACAAGACAATTGTCCCTTTTCTCTTGCAGTTTTCTTGACCCTTTACATTGAAGTGCCAGTGAATATGACCACGTATGATGAACTCATTTTACTTTCTACTTTATTAGAATAGCAGAAGTGTGTCTGCTTAATGAATAGAAAAAACGTAGAACTTCCTGAATCAGTCCAGTTAATTCCTTTTACATATACAAGTATTTGAGATTTTTCTGGTGTGGTGGAGACAAAACACACTCTGATATATGTGGCCGTCTTGAACATGTATTTTAATATATGCCAATAAATAAAACTGTGTTATATTACAAAGTCTGAATGTTTCTATGTTCTCCTATATTCCTAATAATCTATGCTGCCACACATTTGGAAAAGATCGTTTGCTTGTGTTCGACATTCACAGGAAAGTCTTTCACAGATGAACGCCTAAAAACATCCAACCAGGCAATTGTTTTTGACGATATTCACCTGTTACTGAAACAATCCTTGAGAGAATTTAGAGACTAAACCCACTGGTCGAATGAAAGTTCAAATTATTTGTTCTGGCAGACTTTTCTTTAATAACTAGAGGTACCATGTTGTCGCGTGTGCTTGTTTTATAGTGGGGTTTTTTTAAACGACTTCTACAAATATATATAACTGCTTATATAATTGCTTTTATTATTTGTATTGTTGCCTGTTCCTTGCTATGCTGTCAGTTAAACCTACAAAGCCTGAAAATCCTGTACTTGTTTTTTATTAGTATGTTTCTAGTTGAGTGATTAGGGCTTAAAGTGTATTTCCACATTTGCAGCCAAATTGGGATAACACCTATTTTATATTTGGTACATGTTACTTGCAGTTCAAATAGCTTTTACTTGGGTTACGGTTTTAAGAGTTAACATTTCTATTTCTTTGAAATGTTAGGAGGGGCTTTAAGGGGTGAGGGGTCTTGTCCATTGAGAGGTGGCTTGTCAATTGTTTGTTAATGAAGTTTATCAGATAAACACGATCCTCAAATTTCAGCCCCAAGACTTTCCATTGGGACAGACCACTGTGAACGGGCTAAGATAAACCTGGAAACTTGCCTGATTTAACAAAACATCTAAAAGGTAAGAACTTAAAAAAAAAATTATTTCACAGTATCCTGTGTGAATAGGAACACATAGGGGTCTATTCACAAAGCTGCCGAGGGCAGCCGAGTGAATGACCGATCAGAAGTGAAAGAGGAAATACACTTTAAGCACCACTGTAGTTTACAACTTGCTAATCAATAATAGCAGTTAATTTAGACTGGCTTCAATCTTGTGAATTCAGGTAACTTGCAGTAAAACGCGTCTTTTACCTTGTGCTACCGTAGCATATGTTACTAGGTGCATTGTGGTGTTATTCATTTAGAGTGGCTCTCTAGTGTACACATCTAGCAACTGCCAATGCACCTGTGCTACAGTGCACTACAGTGCATATTGTTTTAATTCAAAATAAGTAGACTGCCTTAAACAGTAAATGGACTCAGGAAGCTCAGCTGATATTTCCTAATTACTAACATATAATGCCTTGTTCTGCATTGTGTATCTGTGTGAAGGTTGCCATCTTGGTAGAGGTAGGACTTTACTTCCTCATGTCAGAGCCTCCAGCAAATAGAACCGTGAACAGCACAGATCTCATTCCAAACCACCTAAGACTAGCAGACAGAAGCAGCAGTGCCTTAGATCACACACTGTAGATATATAACTATAAAATTGTAGGCACAGGAGTGGCTAGGCATACTCACATATCAGGAAGTAGACATGTGCACCAGAAAAAAATTGTTTTGATTTTGCGTTATTTCGTTTTTCGGGATTCGTGTCCGGAATCTGTTAGCGGTAGTCTGTAGGAAATTTTGTTTCAATTTCGTTTGCGTTTCGTTAATTTCAGGGTTTTGTTTTTTTTTTCTCAAATGTCACTTTGCTGCAACAAAATTTCGTCCAACAAACGAACTTTCGTACAGACTACCACTAACGAATTTCGGAATCGGAAATTCGGATTCATTTGCATTCGTTATATCTGTAATTCGGAATTCGGATACATCCAAATCTCAGAATTTCCGAAATTTCGGCCGAATTTCGATTTCGATTCGCACATGTCTATCAGGAAGTACACTGGGTTTTTTTTTCAGGAGGAATTCAAGACAAAGGGTAGCTTTTCAGAGTCATGCTTAGGCATAATAAACATTTCTAACAGGGTTATTCACAAAAGGGTTTGGAGTTTGGAGAAGGCAGGAGAAGTGAACAATCTAGGACAACATAGCTGAACTGGAAAGTGAGCTGAATTGGAGAATTTTTCCAAATCAGCTATGTTGTCCTGGATTGTTCACTTCTCCTGTCTTCTCCAAACTCGTCACCCTTTTGTGAATAACCCTGTTAATGTTTTACATGACATATCAAATCTGCTATTGGGTCTGCTATTGTTAGCTCTCTTTTATAATTGTTAGATGCCTGGCAGTTTCTGGCTTCGATACTTCTGAGTCACAGACCAGAACAAACATACTGTAAATAGGTATCAGAAAAGCGTCAGACTACTGGGGGAATTGTCTGAATTTAATGATAATGACAGCTCCACTTTATTGCAAGTTTATTGCAAGTCTGCATAACATTGTCATGCAGGTGACAACTAATTGTGAATTGATTTACCAATCTTTTCATGATGGCATTCTTTAATAACAATACCCAACACCAACAGGACATTAGATGTGCATATCACAATATTGCTACCACTGCATATTTTTTGAGCGTTCTTGTAATTTCCAGGAATTTTTTTTATTAAAGCTGAGCTCCAGAAAGATAACAATCCATCTTTTAATCCAGTTAGGGATACGTTTTTGAGATAAAGCTTTCAAAAGCTATATATTTTTACATATTTTGTGTGTATGTTTTTACTTCAGCCTCCTGCACAAAAGCATTAGGCTGGCAAAGGAGGAGCAGCAGTGTAAGTCATATGAACTTATCTAAAGATATGCTGATAGAAAGAAATTATGTAAATTATAGTCACTATTGGCATCCTGAACTGTCTGCTGTAGTAGGTCCTAGACCACGTGATATTGTTCTCCTGCAGAGAGTCTGCAGGGAGTTCTCTAGAAGTTTATTACCTAGCTAGAATTCCAGGTTCATAAGAATGGCTGAACAGAATAACAAATCCTTTGGCAAATGAGGCAGTGCAGCAAATATATACAGTATAGGGCTGATTGCTCTGAGTTCAGGTTGGTGTCAACATTTGTTTCAGATTTCTATGTCCTATAAAGGCAATAGATAGGGATTTATGTGAGCAGATATGCACTTTAACCTACACAGTATTTACCATATGCAGGATAGATAGCACAATTGCAAGTATTGTCTTTAATAGGAACCTGGTTTGTAATGTGATTTTTGATAAATGTGCCTTATGGGTTCAGATTGATAGCAGTGACCTTGACAAGGATCAAAAGCCAATTTTAGCGCAAGTGACAGTCTCATTCACAAACAGAGAAGACTTTACAGAACAGCTCATACTGCATAACGTCAGCTTAGCATTACAATTTCCCCAGCGTACGTTGTGACATATTCAACATGGTGCTACTGCATTAAAAAATTGTTATAACACTCCATATAAAAATCTCTGTCACCGAAACTCTAAACAGAGCATGTCAAGACACACAATCACAGCAGAGCATTTGCAAATTGGCATCCATAAAAGAGAATACAATGTAGCAAAATATAATAGTAACTGTTTCAATTTATTTCACAGAGATGAAGATGTGAGAATTTGAATGATATTGTTGACAATGTGTTTTTCACCTTGGCATAATTTATAAAAGTTCAACTAAATAACATCTTCAGGAGCACGTTTATATTTTTTTCCTGACAACGGCGTCTTTCTGGATTTTATCTTATAAAGTAAACCAGATTATGATTTTCAAACGTCAATATTTTGTATCTGAGATTTTATTTCTATTTCAAGAAATTAATTAGGCAGACTCAAATACAGTTAAAAAAAGTAAACTTTATTTTATTATTAACTTTAAGGGCCTTGGATAATCATATTAGTGACAATCTTGCTAACTCAGCATGGTGGCTAAAATGTGTACTTTTCCATGCTGTTCTAGGGTTCAGGTGCCATCAAGGACACCATCTGAATGATGTCTACGTACTATCGGTGTTTTGTGGGTTTCCTTACAAAAACATTTTGGTAGCATAACTGGCTCCTTCCCAACATGTTGCTTGTAACTTTTTAGTAGTGATGTTAAATTGTTAGCTGTTAAAGGGACAGGGACTGATGTGAATGGATCTGTTACTCTGTAAAGTGCTGTGCAGTACAAATAGATAATTTCTTATGATTTGTATATTTGAACCAGTGAAATAGTTGGTGACTCGTAGACACATAATTCATGTCAAACTATTATGAGATTGAGTGGATGTTACTGTGGTATAACAAGTGCTTATACCAAGCTTTGGTATACCAAGATAAATAGATAGGTATAACCATGAGTATGAAAATGTATAAAGTTAAAAAATCTAAGATAAAATTAAGCCAAAATCATTGTGATTTTCCGTGTGTGTGTGTGTGTATATATTTATTTTGTTTTTATTTTTTATCAGGCAAATATGTAATACTGCATATAAATGCTACAAGTCTCCTTACTAACTGTTGTAAACAAGCCCGATACTTGCAGAGCTCAATAGCTCAAGCTAAAATTTACATCAGTGAACAGGTCAGTCTATTATCAGACAGTTCAGTCAGAGCTTTCAGTTAGATGAACCATTCCTATGCCAGAGTTCTACTGCTAGATAACCTATAGTGCTTTGAGAATCCTTTGTCAAAAAATCATTAACTGAAAAATGTTTATTTAAATAGAATTATAATAGTACTAACCTAAACTCTCTATAATATCCCTAGTTTTTCAGTGAACATGGGTTCAGTCACAATTGTCCATATGCCATTGGATATGGAGCCCTGATGGTGTCGAGAAAATAGTAAATATTAATATCAGAAGCAGGCATTCTGTCTTCAAGAAAACAATTGGACATGTAATAAATACCTAATTAGATTAAGCACAGGTATATATCACCAGTGGTTATATATATTCTTTCTACCTGTGGATATTATATCTTTACGTAGGATGGTGTGTTGGGGATATATACCGATGTGTATGATTAATGGTGCCATCCATTAAATTACCTTAGTACCTTTTGTTATCTCATAGGTTATATGGAATATATGGTGTGCGTCTGATGTATGAAATGTTCCTAATTTGATTAGACAACGCATATTTACGGAGCCTGCCAGAATAATTGTGCTATCTAATACAAAGTTCACTCAAGGCACTGCCATTTGGAATAATAAAATGTCTGAGCAGGGAGCAGCTTTAAGAACTAACTACATTATGTAATTGTTGCTACTACGGAATAAAGGATTTTTTTTTTCATTTTATTTGTTGAAAACAAAATGCAATGGAAATGATAGCTTGAATTAAAAAAAAAACAGAAGTATTTTTTATATTCTATTATTTTTTGGTTTATAACCATGTGATCTTGCTTTACATGTGGTTGATTTGTGTCATTGTTATATACAAAGCACTGTCATTAATTTGTACTGTGACCTTATTTAAATAGATATGACGGTTGGGTTATCCATCCCAGTTGTTTGATGTTAATATAGATATTGTTACTATTTAGTTGACCGTAGTGCCCTCCTTTTGTTTGTCGTTGGCGTCCAGAATCTACGACATGACCTCTTTCTGCATATCAATGTTCTCTTGCTTTGTGCTACAGTGAGCAGATGGTTTCCTTCAGAAACAGAGAGAGGAAGAAGGGATGCTACAACTCATACAATGACATGAAGATTCACATATAGCCTTTGGTCCATTTCAGGGTTTGTTGGGTTATCTCATCCCTACAAGCATACATTGATTACAGAGAGGAGGTGTTTGTAAACTTAGAAATACAGCTGTGAGCTAATATTAGCAAATACATTAGAAGACATTATGTAGACAGATGAAATTGCATTAATAGCTGCTACACGCTGCATTAGTCATTATTGATGAGCCAATGGAATCACAAACAAGGCATGTTTCTGACTTGCCAGAATAAACGCTTGCAGATTCGTCTAATCTGTAAAGACTTACCTACATTCTTGCATTGTGACATTATTTCAGCTCAAGCAGATCTTATCTGTAAATTATAATCCACACTTCATTAAAAAAACAAAACAAGGGGCCTTGCTATTGTCATAAAAGAACCATGGCACCCTTGGGTGACTAGGCACAGTTAACAGTGTCTTTTTCTGTTCTTGTGATCTCTTCTGATTTCCTTTTATCTGCTAATTAAGTCTATCAGCATGCTGTTTGACATATAGTAGCAGTCAGACAGCTTCTAGTAAACTTTATACCCCATCACTAGTGGCCAAACAGTAAACAAACACTACTAGGAGGGTTATGCACAAAGCTGCCGAAGGCAGCCGTGTGAATAACCGACCCGAAGTGAAGTGAGCAGAACGCGGTTTGGCTATTCACTTCAGGCTTGTACAGCTGATTTCATCAGCTCTGTTTATTCCCCTGCTATGTTTTTTTTGTATTATGTTGATCAGCAGAGGTGGAACTGAAGTTCTCCATCAGGTCCACTTCTGCTGATTGACAGCAGCAGTAGGCGCGTGCAATAGCCAGCCTACTATTGGCTATTCCAATTTGAAATGGCCAATAGCAGCCTAGCTATTCATTAAAATGCTATTTGTTGTTTTTTTTATTTCTTTACTCTGACGGCAGCCTCCGGCAGCTGTCAAAATAATAGAAAAAAAACATAGCAGGGGAATCAGCAGATAACAGGGAGCTAATGCTTCCCCTGTTATCTGATGGGTTTTTTTTTCTTTGTATTCAGACAGCAGCCGCAAAAAATAAAAAAATAAACATGGAATCGGTCGATATCAGGGGGAGACAGGCTAGGATTGGTCAGGGCATTTTTAAAATTTTTAAATGGGGTTCCCGCCTAAGTTTTATAACGTTTGGGAGGAGGACCCCATGCTGTGTTTATTTCTTTGTTTACATATTGCGGAGAGAACAGTCTGCTTCGGCAGTCTGTTTTTCCCACTTCGGCTGTGTGTTAAACTCAGTCGAGCCGAAGCATATGTGTTCGGCTCGGCTGAGCCCTTCGGCTGCTGTACGGGCTATTGTGAAAAGCCCGTACAGCGGCCTTTCGGTTCCACTGAACCGAAGGGCTCCTGCAGTCGAAGCGAGCCGAAGGATTAGCCAAAGGTTCGGCTTAATCCTTCGGCTCCTTAGTGAATAACCCTCTATGTGTCTGTTACACTGAATGGCATGCTATTTTTTTGCAGCTGCATTGTCCTAGATGCAGGTTCTCTCCACTATGACCACCTCTTGGAGTTAGCGGCAGCAGCCTTAAGATCTGGGGGTTGTTGGCTTAGGATCTTGGGCCAGTGCCCCACACTCACAACCTGGCAATGTACCAGTCTTAAAGGTAATCCCCAAGGACCCTCTGTGAAAGAGGGGATACATGATGGCTATGCATCAACGTGGGCTTATTTACATGGGTATTCGGTGCACTAGTATTTTATAACAATCAGAATATGTAATTTATATTTGTACATACTTTTAATTAAAAGTACATGAGGACTGGTGCTCCATTTGCTGCTTTAGAGTGGCAAAAATTACATTGTTTAACAAATCTTTTGCAATTAAGTCCATAATCCTTACTACACATTTTAAAGTGTATGCAAAGCTAACATTCTTTTCTTTCCATTGTAGATAAAGCAGTAAAGGATTAGAACCTTTGGAGAGCTTCCTCCTCTCTATTTCTCCTGGTGATCATTGGCATCAGTAGTGAAAGTGGAGGAAATTTTAAATTTTGAGTAGTCAATGGAATGGGAATAGAGGAGAAATCATCCAATGGGTACTCTTGTTCTGGTGACAACCATCTAAGAGATGATTTCACTTTGAAAAGATATCCCTTCCTGATCTGTCTCAAGACAAGGAGTAAAAGAAAAAAACTGACTGGGATCTTGACTGTTCCCTTCTCTATCCAAAACAAACAAAATAGTTTGGGCTTAAGACAGGGACGTAACTAGTTACATAGTATTTGAGGTTGAATAAAGACATTAGTCCATCAAGTCCAACCTATTAGGATCTCATTCTAGGAGTACCTGTACCCCTGTATATTACCTGTACCCCTGTATATTACGGTCCCTTAAGAAATCGTCCAAACGTTTCTTGAACAATTCCACATTATTTGCTGAAATCACCGCCTGTGGCAGTGAGTTCCAGACCCTAACTGAGAATTTTTTTTCCACCACCCTTCGCCCCTTGTGCTGGAATTTTTTTTCCACCAATTTTAGGTGATGGCCTCTAGTTTTTGTAACGGAGTTAATTAAACTAGAAATCACATTGCTAGTTTATGCCACTTGCAGATCCCACCTGATATACCAAACAGCCTACCTGAGAGTGAGCCTGCATAGCCCACCATAGACTCTCTATAGTGGGCTCTGCAGGTCCCAGATGGGCTGCAGACCTTTTACCTGTCAGCGTTGTCCGCCTCCGTGGTCGCCGTGTCCCGCCTCTTCTTCCATCCCGGGCCACGCCTCCTCTTCTATCGTTGAGCCCCGCCTCCTCTTACATCACTGGCTCCACCTGCTCTTAGGTCGCTGGCCAGTGATGTAAGAGGAGGCGGGATTGCTCTTAAGCGGGCCCCGCCTCCTCCTTCACTGCGAACGCTTGCCTCTTCTGCCGTAGCTACTGGCTGTCACTGACACAGCTCCGCAGCGGCTGTGAGGGGAAACGGCGCTGCTGAGCTGTGTCAGTTACAGCCAGCACCCTTACATGCCATAGCGACCCAGGCGGCCAACACGGCATCAGAGGGATGCCCTGGCCGGGCCCCCATGTGCCCGCGATTGTTACGCCACTGGCTTAAGATATACTTTGTCAATATCAAAGTAAACTACATACAGTATATGTGCAAATGTATATTGTTTATTGTTTTCTTATATTACACTAGTTACATCTGTTCCTTTTTTTTAAAACAGTTTTTGTCTACACTTATAAAATGCATCCTGAACCTGTTTGAATTCTATCTATGTCATCTTTTAGTTGACTTTATATTGTATGAAGAATTTACTGCACTTGCTGGGGTTGGAATATACACTTAATATATGAGAACATAAAAAGTGACACCTAGAAGTATTGTACAGTAATTTATAGTTTATACATCTCAAGGAAAAGACACACTTTTCTGAACACAGTTATGGACAAATCAATCTAGTTTTATCTGTGTATTATATAAACCAATATAGATGTGAACAGGGAGAAGAAAAATAAGAGTTGTGTTTATATAATAAAAGAGATGAAATTTGGACTTTTAATCAGTTATTGTATGTCTTACTTATAATAGTCAAAATGATCTGCGCCAGTCCAATCTAAGTGCGAGCTACAAAGCGCTACTGACCGTGGGGATCAAGGTGAATAACAATAATTTAATGTGCCGAGCTAAAGTTAAATATGCATCAAAACATAAACAGCAATGTGCCAAAGTCACATAGGAGTGAAAATTCAAAAGTGATTACAAAAATTTAGATCCATAAAAAACGAATGGAATGGTGAAAGTAATACCAGTGGTAATAGCGATCTTCTATCCAAACTTTTGCGTACCACACATCAAACAAATGCTCCAATCCACACGTGATAAAATGGTGTGCGGGTGGGTGCTCACCTGAGCTGATGACCAATATAGGCCATACAACCCTGTTCCCTTCTTGGCGGGGAGAGACACCCTTTAGACATATAGACCGGTCCAGTTCATAGTGATATCCATCCAGGAAGAGATAAGCAATAAAAACATAGTGTGTATCGCCCAGATAAATAATAAAACTTTAATCTTTAAAAACGTACTCACATGGATTGAGTCAAAGTAAACAGTGGAGAGAAGTACAATCAATGTTCCAGCTCAATACTGCACAAACGAGAACGCTCGCCCGTACTTCTGGACGGATAATGAAAGTGACGTCAGTGACTGCCCACCCTACGATATTGACACTGTCTCTCTGATCGCCGCCCGGCACTCCCGATCCGGTGCCAGCTGCAGTTTGAGTCCTCGCACAAGGTACCCTGCTGGCAGGGTACCTTGTGCGAGGACTCAAACTGCAGCAGGCACCGGATCGGGAGCGCAAGGCGGCAATGGTAACCAGGATTCAAAATTAGAGAGAATCTCCCCAAAGTGGGTACAGACTGCAATAAAAAAAAATATTATCCTTCCTCACACTAAACAAAAGCAGAAATAAAGTGGCTGTGATTCCCCTTTAAATAAAAAACAGTACATTAAAAATGTTTAAAATCAATTCCCTGAATAATTTATCTTATATCTGATTATAGGTAAAATATTACAGACTAGAGTGAGGGACTGTTTGCAGTGTGTTACTGCAATGCATATCAAAGTTAGGTGCAGTGTCTTATTGTGGCATTAACCTTGAATGGCATCCCAACGCAATTTTCCCTCTATTACGCTTTACACTTCCAGGTGTGTGAAAAGCATGGCCCCCCGCTGCACGCTTAGGTTTCTCCTGACAGCCACTACATAACTAAAGGCATGGTGGGGCACACAGGCATCTGACACTACTGGAAGATGTAACAAGAAATTGGAGGTAGGACCATGAAAAAAGAGCTTGTCAGTACATCTGGCTGCATTCATTTTTCTGCAACTTCAATTGGGTTTCAAAAGGAAAATTCTTGTCTGAAAATAGACACCAAAAGATGACATTACCTTTTATCAGCCAGAAAAACCTCTTCTGTGCCCTACTCTGATTTAATTTCAGTTTATGATCGAGACACTTTGAAAGAGGGTGCCCTTATCGCTACCACTGAGACACTCTCATTGGACAATGAAGTCAGGGAAGTCATGCCCTTATAAATCAGAAGACATATGACTTTTACTTGAAATATGTTAAGTGGAGCACAGGTTCACTTAGGACCCACACTATAGCGTTGCGCTAAGCTCATGTTATTGTGCATTTAGCACACGGTATTGCACAGAGCATCAGGCATGCTGTATAGTGTTCTAGGTGCATTGCCATGCATTTCAGTTGCACCCCAATGGGCCTCCTAGAGGCCATGCACTGCAGCACAGTAAAATGCACGGTACCATAATACCATTCATTGAGGTGAAAAAAGTAGTACGTGCACTACATTTTTTACTGCACTGCAACATAATGCATGGTATTTAGGGACTGTGCCTTGTGTTGCAACGCACAGCCACTGGGAAATGTATTGGGGTGCCATTGAAATGAGTGGCAATGCACATAGCACACTGTAAGGCTGTAGTGTGAACGGGCCCTAAAATATGTAACAGTTGCCAGAGTAACAGAAAAATTATCCTGAAAGCATTACAGACGTTATATGCTTCATCTAATAAATAGTGAACTGATTATTAATGCTGATGGTTGAATCCGTGGCATTGCAAGTGTATTTCCCACCATACTGACCCAAGTCTTCAGTATTCATTGCTCTCTTATGTACAGTACAACTACATGCTGACCAGCTGCGAAGGAACATCACAAATGTATGCTGAAAATAGAACAGATGTAGTCACAGGACACCTATGGCTGTGCAGCAATCTACTGCCACTGGGCTGTAAAAAGAAAAGCAATGCATGCATCAAATCGATATATAGAAGAAAAGCATACAGTACATCTACAGCCAGCAATATGCGTGTGACAATAACTAGTTTTAATAGAAACTTGTCATATTTTCAGAACATGTATATGTGTTGTGATTTTTATATCTTGTAGCGAAATAGTAAAGCTCTGAGTAAACCTTTTAAATTAAGAGAGGTTTTCTTTCCATTTCGGTATTAGCTATGCATACACCAAAAAAATATTGTTTACCTAAATTGTTAGTGTTCTATTAAGATAAAATGAAATCACGTTTGTGCATCAAACAGCAGGAAAAGAGATGCAAAGCACACTGGGAATCCAGGAAGTTGTTGACAGTGATGGCCATGGAAAAGGCAGCACTCACTACATAAAACAGATTTTTTTTTCAAGTAATCTTTGATTGCCTCCTTTAACCTTTGCAAAGATCTGCTAGTGCACGAGGCTTAGAATACATTTGTGAAAATGGATAAATAAACTCATATGCAACCTCTTTTTTTCTACTGAAGATAGGGAAACAAGAATTGTGGCTGGATTTACCTATGGTAAATTTAGAGGGTTAATCACAAAGCTTCGGCTGATCCTTTGGCTAGGTTGGTTGCGTGAGCCCTTCGGTTCAGTTGAACCGAAGGGCTGCTGCACGGGCTATTCACTATAGCCCGGACAGCTCCCGAAGGCGGACGAGCAGGGCGAATGCCTAGCAAATGACCTGAGGACGCTGACCTGTCATTAAAGTGACATTAAAGGCAAAAAAAATTCCCTCCCCCCCATGTTAATGTTACCACTTACCTTAAATTATGTCTCTTTTTCCGATCTTCCTCTTCTTTCCTGATGTTTTCAGCCTTCTCTCCAGTGGTGCGGCAGCTCTCCGATCCAGCGCTGACTGCTCTGTCCCTCCGATCCAGCGGTGTCTGCATGCGGATGCACGCGTCCATAGACTTACGTTGTGTCCCTCGTCGCGTCCGGCCGAAAATGAGAACTGCGCATGCGCCTGCCCCAAGATCCTTTGCGGCCGCTCGAGAAATTTCTGATTTCCGCACGGGCTGTCACTGCTAGCCCCGCCCAATTGTTTCTTTGTTTTAAATTTTTTTTTCTTTTTTCACTGATCTTTATTTTTCTTCTTTTTTCAATAATTTTGCTTTTCATTTTATTTTAAATCTTTTTTTTTTTAATCTTTATTTTTTTAAAAGATTTATCATTTATTTACCTTTTTAGAATTTTTTTTCCTATATTTCTTTTCTTCTTTTTCTACTTTTTGCACTGATTTGCTATTCTGCTCGGCAGCATTTATCTATTCACTCACTGCCGTTTGGCCCCTACGTGAATAGGCTGAACGGCAGCGAGTAGCCTGCCGGAGGTTCGGCTCAGCCGAATCAGATGTTGCTGAGCATGTTCGCCGAGCTGAAGGAAGCCAACGTTATTTCTGGATTCAGCCGTTGTATGGCTGAAATTAGCCGTACAAGCCTCTCTTCACTTCGTGTCGGTTATTCACTCGGCTGCCTTCGGCAGCTTTGTGAATAACCCCCTATATCTTTTATCATCTGCATACACATCTTTTTGGATAATCCAAAATAACCCTTAGCTTGGATAAAACAAAATATTTAGCTCAACATACGCATAGAAGGCACTTCAAGTTAAATTTCTTTTTTTTGTGACTATTATAGATATGGTCCGCATATTCGCTAGCAGAACTGATAGCGCATACTGTATGCGAGGTTTCTGTTTGGATGTGTAGAACAAATTGACTGGGTAGCTCATTAAAACATAGATTAAACTTAGGGGTCTATTCCCGAAGCTGCCGTAGGCAGCCGAGTGAATGACCCATCTGAAGTGAAGTGAGCCGAACACTGTTCGGCTATTCACTTCAGGCTGGTACGGCTAATTTCAGCCGTACATCGGCTGAAATCAGCCGTACATCGGCTTGCTTCGTGTGGCTTCGGGTCGGCCGAACATGCTCAGCATGTTCAGCCGACCCGAAGTGCAGAAGGAGTTCGACTCAGCCGATCCAACATCTGGAATAGAGTTATGTTATTGGTGTTTGCCAGCAATTCTTACCCATGCTAAATTTCAGAATATATAACATGGCCATTAGAGATCAGAATTTACAGGCCAAGCATCTCCTGGTCTGTAACATCAACTATGCGTACCTGAGAGGTCTTAGTAATGCTGTTGCTTCACTGAATGTTGTTATATTTAGCTAGGGGAACAAGATATTTATCTTTCTAGGAATAAAGCTGTATGAAAACTCAATAATGGGTCCTGGCTGAGTCTTCGCTCTATCAAGGTTATTAAAATGTTATCTTTCATCTCTCTGTTCTCTGCTCAGTGCTCTACACAATTCAAAGAATGACTAACATAGGGTTCCACCTATAGTGCTGCCCCGATCAATCACAAAAGATAGGCAGTGCACACCCAAAGGGGTTGATTTACTAACCTTATAAACACACCACGAACATGTATACACCTCTGTAGTGTGTTCCCTCCCAGCATGATCTATGGGTGGAATCTAAACACCTTTGTAGTGTGTACACACCCAGCAGGTGTGTTGTGCAAAGCCAAGCAGGAATTTGCAAGGTGATGTTGTGTAAATTAGCTCTATGTTGTGTTGCTTGCGTTGATAAATGCAGGAATGTAAATGCATGAGCTAACCATTTTTGTCTAAACTGTGAAGCAGCATTATATATGCATCATGTGCATGATTTTTCAATATATGGCATTAGTGGAAATATGCTTTTAGAGACTTTTTGGTTGATAAATACGTTTTGCTGTGTGAAAATCACACGCACCTGGTGCGTGCGTGTGTTTAGGTTAGTAAATCACCCCCAAAGAGCCACCTCTGCAGCAGTGCAGCCCAGTTGACCCAATGAATGTCATGGCGTTTTCTTTTTTTTAAGATACTTTTATGGGATTTTGTTCATGTTAAAAAAATAACATACATATGTACAGTAAACTATACAAAGAAATACAGTCTTGTGCCTGTAACATGGATGAGTCAAAAGCAATTGTGGTTGGTTTAAATAAAGCAAGAAGTTTCCTGGTTTTAGCCATCTAGAGATGATAGTAGAAGTGGTCAATTAGATCATCGTCCCCAAATTTTATTGAACCTCTACAGGGTGCCCCAATTAGATTATGTAACTTAATAGAGAGGGAGAGCTGAATTGATCAAGTTTTTCCACTCAGTCAGCGAAATGGTGCAGACCCGCTTCCATGTAATTAGAATTTTTTGAGGCATAAAAGTGTAGCACCCTTAGTAATTGCTTACAGTGGGGAGGGATCTTCATCTCCTCCACCAAATCCAAGAGACACACCTTAGAACATGCTACTTAAAAGTGAACCTGTATCCAAAATAGATGAGCATGAGGGCAGGACCAGAGTGTATGAAAAATATCTGCTTGCTGACCAAATCAGAAACAAAGTAAGAAATGCTGGATGTTTAAATTTCACAATCTCAGAGGAGTATAATATATCTGAAGGTATCATTCAAGTTGTATTCATTTATCTTTAAAGGAGATAACTGAGGCCATATAAGTGTCTTTAAAATCCTCCCAGTCTTCGGAAGTTAGCTTCGGTAACATTTTATGTAATTTGTGCCTAATTGAAGAAAATTAATCTGATCTAGTAGAGAATGTTGCTGCATAATATTGAGAAATCAACTGTTGCAGTGTTGGCTTTAAAGTAGTGACCGTGTGTCAAAGTTGGTGATAGTATAAAACTTAGATAGATTAAGAGTCTTATTTACTAACCCAAACACGCGCACATTTGACGTATGTGTGCACATACACATGTTAAAAGTGCACAGCCGTATTTACGAAGCGAACATGGGCATTCCGAAGTGTAGTTATGTATTTATGACATGCAAATAGTGTTAGAAATGTAAAAAGAGTGTTTAGCATGCAATCACATATGGGAAACTTACACCAACAATAGGAATAAATTAGCATTGTACCAATAAGTTTAAAAAAGCACCCTGAACATAGTAAGAAAACACATTTTAAAAAATGTTACCTGAGAGAGCACTGGTGTGTGCAGGTCTGGAAAAGCCAACTGCACACAATCTTCACCTTCTAAAACACAATCATTAAAGCAACAATAAACAAGCACAATTTAGTAGCAAATAGCATAAAATTGCGGCGTGTACATGCAAATCCTGAGGTTTTTCGTCCACGGTTTAATAAAGTCCAATATATGTGAACGAAAACAGTTGTTTAATGTCAGCAATATTTTCATATTCCTGATTCTACTTCTTTTTACCACTGTTAATGATCAGATGTATTATTTGTTCAAAGTACAACTGGCTTTAAAATAACAAACGGAAAACAATAAAAATGTACTTCACAATTTGTATTTTTAGGTATCACAATGATTTATACACAAATGTAATTTTACACATCTACATTCCTGCATTTTCCCACAGGAGCACATGGTCGTGTTTCTACATAGGGCCGGTTTACAACATTACCATGCAATTCATGCACAGCATTGCACAACACACCTGCCGTATGACAACAGTGTGGAAAATGGTTTCTGCAGCCATTCATTCAAATGACAATCCAATAACGCCTTTCACACGCAATGCATGGCACGCACAGCAGGTGCGGCCCCTGATCCCTCACATCCGTAGTGTGTATGTACAGTGGCCTGGTCACTCCAGCAACATGCCATGAACGCACAACACACTATATGCACAATACTGCAAATACCATGTGTTGCAGTGTGCTAAAGAGAAAGGAGAAATGCATGATATTTGCAGTAGTGCAAGTTGCAGTGTGGCCAAGTGTACTGCGAGTGAGAGGTACTTTTGGGTTGCCAGTCAAATGAGTGTCATGCAACAAACATCCTGCGCTGTCATCACATGGCAGGTGTGTTGTATGTTCATGGACTGTAAGAATGTGCAACATAGTGGGCGGGGCTTCAATAGCCAGCCTGGTATTGGCTATTGCAATTTAAATAGCCAATAGCAGGCTGGCTATTGAAACCCATTCGCCTGTTAGCTGTGGAAGCTAGCCTGAAGGTGAATGGAGCTGTGGGGGGAAGCAGGTTGCCAGCGGTTGCTTGAGAGTTACCATTAACTCTAAA
Organism: Nanorana parkeri; assembly: GCF_000935625.1. Lineage (NCBI taxonomy): Eukaryota > Metazoa > Chordata > Amphibia > Anura > Dicroglossidae > Nanorana > Nanorana parkeri. Next base: position 231,673 of record NW_017306814.1, read on the forward strand.
ACAACCAGAAACTACAGTTAGCCAGTACCTATCAATCCCCATGGGTGCCGGATTATTGTTAGTTTACTGTATCTGCATCCATATCTACATATGTATGAATGAATATAGGAATGCATATTTATGCCACAAATACATGCGTAAATGCCTTTATAGATTTGCATATATATATATAGATATACAAATATACATATTATGCATGTGGACATACATGCATGTTGATGCACGTGCATGGGTGTGCACATCCATCAAGATGCATTAACATGCATATATCTGGATATACAAATCAATGCACATGCCTGGAAATGCATATGCATACATGTGCATGGATAGTAGTATCTATGCACATGCATTAACAAGAATATATCTGAATATATCAAAATACATATACGTGCATGGCTATGTATATCCATTCAGATATATGCATGCTAATGCACATGCATTATATGCATATATGCTCATTATATGCACGGAGATATGCACATGCGCAGATATGCATATCCACACACGTTCATCAACATGCATATATGTGTATGAATATGAAAGTAGCTATATAAATATATACATACCCATAGATATTTATCATGTATCAACATTAAACATATACCACTACCAGTCAGCAGGGACAACATGTACTGCTGACACTTGTAGTTCCCTCACATACAGAACACCAGGATTAATGTATATTGGACAGGAACTCCTGACACTTGTAGTGCCCTTACACAAGTTGCCCGTACAGAGCTCAGGACTGGTGGACCAAAAAGAAAATGCTGGTGGGCAGGCCCGGATTTCCCACAAGGCCACCGAGGCCCGGCCTCGGGGCGGCAGAGCGCAGAGGGGCGGCAGCGGTGACCTTGTGGGAAGTTGCAGGCGCCAGTGTAAGGTGTCCGGCGGCCGCACACTACGGAGTGCCGCCGTCCAATCACGACGGGGCGGGCC
>NW_017306814.1:238074-242695 GCF_000935625.1 Nanorana parkeri
TGTCCGGCGGCCGCACACTACGGAGTTAAAAAGTTAAATAAAAATCTAACAACATTTTTTTATTAAAAAATAAGAAGAAATAATTGAATAAAAAATTAAAAAGTGATAAAAATAGAAACAGTAACATTTCTTTTAAAGTAGCCCCGCCCCACCCCACGCCAGGTTCCACAATACGCCCCCCACGGGCTGATTGCTCAGCATTGCAATCATCGCCAGGCCCTCCCCTTAGCGGGGAGGGCTTGCGATGATTGCAAGTACGATCTGCCTGTCCAATATGGGCAGGTCGTACGAAATTTTAATCACCTTACAACCATCGCACAATGAAAGTCGTGTGATGGTTGTAAGGTGTATGGGCAGCTTTGAGAAGTTAGAACTTCTAATTTACATACTTGATTCAGGTCAGTGACCAAAACGGGATGATTTACTAAAGGAGAGGCTGTTCACAAAGTGAATGTTGGGAAATAAAATGAAACTGTCTTGCCACTGAATAACCAATGTTTTAAATCAAAGAATGTGGTGCCTGCATTATACATTGCAAAGAGTTAGGGGTCTATTCACGAAGGAGCCGAAGGATCTAGCCGTAGCTTCGGCCGATCCTTCGGCTAGCTTCGGCCCCAGGACCCCTTCGGTTCAGTAGAACCGAAGGGCTGCTGTACGGGCTATTCACAATTCACAATAGTCCGTACAGCTCCCGAACTTAGCCAAGCGGCTCGGTCGAGCCGAAGGCATATGCCTCGGCTCGGCTAAGCCGCACTGAAAGCCGAAGCTGGCCGGCCGACAGCCTGCTACTGACAGCTGGGCGGAGCCAGACGTGATCTTATGGCTGGCTCCGGCCACTTGAAGAGAGATCAGCGTCCCTGGTTTCCAGCTAACCAGGGACACTGATCTCCAGACAGCAAACTCTCCCGGGCGCTCCGGGAGTCTCCCGCTCCCGGCCGCCCATGAGAGAAACACTGCTTTTCTTTTTTTTTCTTTATTCTGACTAGTAAACTAGCATTACACCCGCCCTCTGCTGCAGTTCTCCATCAGGTCCATCAGCAGAGGGCGTGTACAATGCTAGTTTACTATTGGCTATGGCAAATTGAAATAGCCAATAGGAATCTAGCAATGCATTCCTATGGGCAAACATTTTTTTTTCTATTCTGACACGGCTTCCGTGTCAGAATAAAACGGAGCTAGCTGTCATTGCTAGCTCCACACAATCGTTTTCTATTTATTTTTTTGTACTTTTTTAACAATTTTTCTGTTTTGCTCGGTACCACAGAGGGACCGAGCAGAACAGCCGAGCCGAATGCCGCTCAGCGGCATTCGGCTATTCACTCACTGCTGTTCGGCATCTATAAGAATAGACCGAACAGCAGCGAATAGCCTGCCAGAGGTTCGGCTAAGCCGATGCAGATGTTGGATCGGCTGAGTCGAACTCCTCCTGCACTTCAGGTCGGCCGAACATGCTGAGCATGTTCGGCCGACCCGAAGCCACGTGAAGCCACCCGATGTACGGCAGCTTAGTGAATAGACCCCTTAGTATTCCTTTAGAAAATCAACCTCAAGAGCTGAAGCCTGAGCCAGCCAAGCAATTGGAATGTTCAGAAGAAAGTCAGCAATGAAACCCCAAGGGCTTGTTGACAATGAAAGCAGTGCGTTCCAGAGCGGCAGGAATGCACTGCGATCCCTCATGATCAGCAGGAATGCACTGCGATCCCTCAGGAAACTCCCCCCACCAACAATAGAGCAAGCTCTATTTTTTGCATTTTCAGTGGAACGGAACGCAGGCAAGTTTTGCCATGCGTCCGATCACACTGCGGGCGGGGGGTTGGTTGTGGAAGCAGTGCCATTGAATTCAATGGACCGCCACAACCCCTCCCGCCCCAGAACGCAGGGGGAAGTTTTGTGAGGTATCGGGGTGCGTTCCAGCAGCTACTGCTCTGGAACGCACCACTTTCGGTGTGAACAAGCCCTGAAGCATAAGGCATGAAACCTAAAACACAAATACAGTATATGTTTTGCAGTTTACCAGTCCTTCGAAGTGATGGCAGCATTAGTTTTCTTTTTAGGCTTTTTTTCTTTCCTTTATTTTCACTTGGTGATCCTGCCACTGACACACTTCCTGTCCTAGGGTGACAACACTCACTCACTGCACTGTATCAGAACATCACAAACAGGCCAGGACCACAGAAACCTCCTCCTTTTCTTCATAATATAGGGGTGGAGGACTCTGTAATCCTCAGAGACAACTAGGAACAATGTAACTGATAAGAATGCCGCACAGGCTGGGAGAGCACAGAAAGTTACCAGGTGATAGGATTTGAGGCAGGATCAACAGTAATCCTCTTGCACTTATCAAACAGACATAACAAAAGCTTTCAACTGTGTATGTAACAGACCAAACGGGAGCGAATACGGGGAGTTCATTGTTAGGGCTTACAAACCCTTTAATACATATCTCATGACTGGTTTCCTTTAGGCAGGAATTCTTATAATATTAGCATACTGATAACCACTAGAAGGATCGCATACAAATATGTATATGTTATAAAATGATGATCAAAATACCAAACAACAGGAAATTGCTACAGTAAATCATATGTACTCCAACATGGTTGTAATTTACCTTCACTTTCTTGGGGGTCCTAGGAAAGCTTTTAGGTGGGAGACCCAATATGTAATATACTGTATAGGTTACCAATTATCTGCTAGTAAGGAGACTTGAAAAGTGTGGTTCCACCTATGTACACATATTCTAAGTGGTCCACTATTCCTGTTTTTATAACACCGGAGATTAACAACATTCTGATTTGCTGACTTTTAAATGAAATCCCATTGCACAAGTTTGTTGTTTGTCCTCATCCATGCCATTCTTTGCTGAAGATTGGCATTTTGTAATGAAAGGGCTGCTGCCTGGATATCCTGTGTAAACAGACTTTTGATTAAATCATTTGGGGATTAATAAAGATAGATGTCTGCCACCATCAGAAACGCTAAAGCAGAGCATTTATTCCAGCCAATTCTTGCGGGGTATTTTTAATGCAGCATTTGCATTGTTTTAACACTACTATTGAAAAAAGAACAATTAAACAGATGGTATCCAGTAACTCTAGAGTAATATGGTAATGTTTATTATTAATTATTTTAATGAGGAATACACCGTGATCCCTTGACATGAATTGCAGAAACAGATCTATCAGGACAAGCTTAAAGTGAATGTTGCTTCGTACTTTTTTTTTATATCAGTGTTGAGACCATGTCCACATTTCCAGCAAATATAATACCAAAAGGCAGAGAACTGAATCATTAACTGTTTAAGCACTTCAGGACAGCCGTATGTATATACTTCCTCATCCTAATGTAGTTATACTAAGATCATCTTGATATCATTTTTTCACAATTGTGAAAATTGTGAAGATCGCTTGTAGCAGCCTACAAATGTGGTGCCCCCCTCTTCCACCCGCCAGGGCTAAGGACCACAACAAACAGTGTCAGATTGGAGCGTGGGAGCCGACCAAGGAACAAACGTTCCCTGATCTGCTCTGTGATAATTGAAGCAGGAAGGGCAGCGCTCTCAGCGCTTCCAGCTTCAGAGTTGTCAGAAGCTGGATGAAGTGCCGGTTACTCATTGCTGTGCTTTATCATGTGTATTGGAGGGTCATTGAGGTCACCCCTGACGTCTCCATAAAGATAACCTGTCACCTCCAAATGCTGTCACATAGGAGCTTGTTAGCACTTAACAAAGTTAAGTGAAAAAGAATGTAAAAAGTTGTAAAAAAGTAAAATATAACAAAATAAATAAAAATGTTAAAAATATTAAAACCAACTTTGCCACCCCCGCCCTCTGCATTCGTATGAACACGTATGCGTAGGGCATACATGTGTACGTAAACGATTATTGCATCACATGTTAGGTATCACCTTGAACATTTAAGGCCATAATTTGCTGTCAAATATAAACTGAACTAAAGGCTTTCAAAGCATTGCATATGGAACATTTTGAGTACCATAGTTTTCTGCTATTGCACGGATATGCGCAATTTTACCTCTCGTAAATTAACCTCTTGCCGTCCGCCCGTAGTAAAAAAACGGACGGACGGCACTGCAGCATCTGCGGGTTGCCGTCTCCAGACGGCAATTAGTTTTTATTTTCCTAAAAATATCGATTTGATAAACATTTGCTCTAATATTGTGGGGCATAACAAAATTCAGCTTTTGCTTTCAGAAAATATATGATTGTTTGGGGGCTTAAAGGAGAACTATGGGGTTAAGGCTTTTCCCCATAGTTCTCCTTAGGGTAACGGGAGGACACAAACTAGCGTCCTCCCGTCACCCTAAGCTCAGTATACCACGAGCTACGGCTCGCGGTATACTGAGACGCCATAGTATACCGTGAGATACTGCTTGCAGTATACTAAGACGCCGCAGCTGAAGTGGATCCTGACAATTATGTCTTAATCCACCCAGCTGCATGACTGACAGCTGGCTCTGCCTATCTAGAGGCAGAGCCAGCTGCACCCACCCCCTCCCGGTCCGATCCGCCAGTCAGCGCTGGCGGATAGGAGTGGGGAGGGGGGAATCCAGCCCCTCCCCTGTCACGGCAGAGGGCTGTGACAGGATCGAGAGGTGAGCGAAC
>NW_017306814.1:243155-246114 GCF_000935625.1 Nanorana parkeri
CCAATTTTTGTATTGTTATTTATATTTTAAAAAAATCTTTTTTTTTATGTAATTATTTATTTACATTTTACAAATATTTTTTTCAAAATATGGCAGCATTCGGCTATTCACTCACTGCCGTTTGGCCCCTTTGAGAAGGTTGGATCGGTTGAGTCGAAGTCCTTCTGCACTTCGACTCAGCCGACCTTGCAGAGCATGTTTGGCTGACCGAAGTGCAGCCGAAGGCAGCCGATATACGACTGATTCCAGCTGATGTACGGCTGAAATTAACCGTACAAGCGAGAAGTGAATAGCCGAACGTAGTCACTTCCCTTTGGCTGACTTTGTGAATAACCCCCTATATTTTCAATAGTTTAGGAAGACTAGGACTCACAGGGATGACAGGAGGTTCGTGGAATATGATGTGGTTTTGAAGTGTTTTTGGACACTATAAGGGTTATTCACAAAGCTGCCGAAGGCAGCCGAGAGAGTAACCCACCCAAAGTGAAGAGAGCCGAACGCTGCTCGTCTATTCACTTCGGGCTTGTACAGCTGATTTCAGCTGTACATCGGCTTGCTTCGGCTGGCTTTGGTTCAGCCGAACATGCTCAGCATGTTCGACTAAGCCAAAGTGAAGAACACGTCCAGCTGTCAGTTTCGAGGCTTTCAGTTGCAAGGCCTGCTTCGGGTGTCACTTCGGCTCAGTCGAGCCAAAGCATATGCCTTTGGCTCGGCCAGCTTCGGGAGCTGTACGGGCTATAGTGAAGTACAACCGAAGGGCTCCGGCGGCCGAAGGTAGCTGAAGGATCAATAACCGTCATATGTTTTGACATTTTATTACACTATTAAGACAATGTATTATGGAACTGCCAAAAAGTAGCTCACACACTATACTATCAAACTGTTGTGCCACTGGCTAATTTGTATGAATTTGACAGTTTAAGCTTTATTTTTTTAATAGTACATTTCCCTAAAGCTTTAAGGTCTTTTGTGATTGCTACTCCCTTTTCTTTTAATTATAATAATTAGATGTGGGTATTTAAGCTAAGCACTAATGTAAAAACATATACGAGACATGGAAAATATGTGATGCCATAATTTGTTGTCTTTGATGCTGTTTGTGGGAATCATACTGCTCCATAACACTGCATAGAGCTTAAAGGCATCTCACAAGCGTGCCATTAAAAGGATTGGTGTTTATCCTATGTAACCCTTGTAGTCGCATAAAAAGGACCCTCTTCCTGCTGAACAACATTTGTTAAAAACTTCTTTTTTGCATTGGTACATGTCGTGCCCAGCTCCCTATGCAGTTTGTTTGGCAATCCCTTGCCTATTAGCCCTAAAAATTGCCAGAATTGATTTGCAAGATTCACCACAATTGACTTCAATGGGGTTTGGATTAAAGTTTGCCATTTACATTTCACAATGGGTTAGATGAAAGGCTTGTGAATCTAACCCAGGCCGATTTGCTCATCCCCACTAATCACCTTCAGACAACAGACAGAGAAAAGCGGGAATCTAGAACTGTATGTTTTAGTCTGTGTTCAGGGGAAGAGGCACAAGGAAAATGTGGTATGGGTGATCCATTGATGGTTTATCAGTGGGGAGCAATAATGGTTTTTAGTCGTATCCCAAGCAGACAAGTTGACCAACTCTTCTTGATTTTTAACAGACTGATGAACATTTATATCATGTCTATAGATGCCACTGTTGTCTGAGTACATGAAACCTTAAGACCATTGAAATCCTATCTTACAACCAGTCCAAGATCAGTGTCAATACCATAGCCTTGTATATACTAACAGTGCCCAAATTGCTAAAATAAATATGATTACTATTTGCTAAAGCAAATGCACATATTTGTCTACTGCCCTAAAAAGCAGGGTTTTTTTTTCCAATAATGCTCATCAAATTATCCTCTTATGCTGTAGTAGCATCTCAATGTCAGCAGTTATCTCTCCTAGCAGATTCAAATCATCCAAGTCCTCAAATCCTAGCTGATGCCATGGAGCAGAGAGGAAATTAAGGGGTGAAGAGGAGGTACTGTGAAAATCATATCACTGAACAGTCTTCCTTGATTCTCCTGCTTGAAATGGTTTGTTTATTTTTCCTACCAGACACAACTAGATGATCCTTTCAACTAAAAGAGCCTTTTATAATCCTTCCTCATGGATATTGGAGATCCACTGTGCAACAAACATATATCTCACATGTGGCAGCTCTTATAATTAGATGTATATATGATGAATAGATAGCAGCAAGCTTGATTCCATACCACCAGGAGTCTGAGCTACCTTACTTATTTACAGCAGAAGCAGTCATAAGGGGATTGGAGTGTCAAAATGATTGAACCACTGATTAAAATGCTTTTGCTAAAGAAATTATATCCTTAAAGAGGAACTGAAGCTTAAGATATATTTTGGATGTATTATAGCCAAGATGTACAATGCTGTCATAAAGGTTCATGCTTGGAGGATCAATGCTTCAGAAAGGAAATCAATGATCAGTTTTCTAGTGACCAGTATACTAAATGTGGCATAATGTCAGAGCTTCCTTGTGTTTCCAATTGGACCTAAAGCATAACTTGCACAAATCACAATCTCAGAATATTTAACTATGTGCCCATGAAAATGCCCTTAGTCTGACAGCAGCAAGTACCCACCATGTGCATATTTTAAATTAGGTTTATATTTTTTCTCATCATTTCCCCTCCCCTAGCCTGCTGGTTGGACAAGAAAGAAGCAGCAGAATGTTGAGATCATCATGATGCTCTAATCACCGGTAAGCATGTACACAGTGTTAGACTGACAGCAGTGAGCAAAGCCAAGCCATAGAGTCTTGACTAAGTCAGTGTTGACTCAACTAGTCACACAGGTACATGGTCATACTGATGAGGGAAGTACTTGAAGAATTAAATGATTTTTAAAGGGAATATATATATATATATATATATATATATATATATATACACACACACACA
>NW_017306814.1:246408-257156 GCF_000935625.1 Nanorana parkeri
ACACACACACACACACACACACACACTATATTGCCAAAAGTATTGGGACGCCTGTCTTTACAGCACATTAACTTTAATGGCATCCCAGCCTTAGTCCATAGGGTTCAATATTGAGTTGGGCCACCCTTTGCCACTATAACAGCTTCAACTCTTCTGGGAAGGCTGTCCACAAGGTTTAGGAGTTTGTCTATGGGAATGTTTGACCATTCTTCCAGAAACGCATTTGTGAGGTCAGGTATTGATGTTGGACGAGAAGGCCTGGCTAGCATTCTTCGCTCTAATGCATTCCATATGTGTTCTATCAGGTTGAGGTCAGGACTCTGTGCAGGCCAGTCAAGTTCCTCCACCCCAAACTCTCTCATCCATGTGTTTATGGACCTTGCTTTGTGCACTGGTGCGCAGTAATGTTGGAACAGGAAGGGGCCATCCCCAAACGTTTCGCATGAAATTGTCCAAAATGTCTTGGTATGCTGACGTCTTAAGAGTTCCCTTCACTGGAAGTAAGGGGCCCAGCACAACCCCTGAAACTAAAGGGCCAAGCCCAACCCCACACCATAATCCCCCTCCACCAAACTTTACACTTGGCACAATGCAATCATGCAAATATCGTTCTCCTGGCAACCGCCAAACCCAGACACGTCCATCGGATTGCCAGACACAGAAGTGTGATTCATCACTCCAGAGAACACGTCTCCACTTCTCTGGAGTCCAGTGGCGGCATGCTTTACACCACAGCATCCGACGCTTTGCATTGCCCTTGGTGATGTAAGGCTTGAATGCAGCTGTTCGGCCATGGAAACCCATTTCATGAAGCTCTCTACGCACTGTTGTTGTGCCAATCTGAAGGCCACACGAAGTTTGGAGGTCTGTAGCTATTGACTCCGCAGACAGTTGCTGAGTTCTGCGCACTGTGCCCTTCAGCATGCGCTGACCCCGCTCTGTCATTTTACCTGGCCTACCACTTCATGGCTGAGGTGCTGTTGTTCTCAGTTGCTTCCACTTTGTTATAATACCACTAACAGTTGACCGTGGAATATTTAGTAGCAAGGTAATTTCACGGATGGCCTATTTGCACAGGTGGCAACCTATCACGGTACCACGCTTGAATTCACTGAGCACCTGAGAGCGACCCATACTTTCACAAATGTTTGTAGAAACAGTCTGCATGCCTAGGTGCTTGATTTTATACACCTGTGGCCATCGAGGTGATTGGAACACCTGAATCCAATTATTTGGAGGGTGTCCCAATACTTTTTGCAATATAGTGTATATATATATATTTCCTAATTTGTTCTGGTCAGGACTTAAATTGAAATTTTTAGAAAATGTTTTCCGCTTTTTGGTCAGGCAACCAGCGGGTGGAGCTCCAGTTTCTTTTTCTCACGTCAAGCAATCAATCCTTAGCAGCTTTCCTGAAAGACATACAGTGTGCTATTTACAGACCCCAATAGCTAGAATTTACACAGGCAAGTTAATGAGTTAAGTTGGCCATACACAGTAATATTTTCTCTGTGCAATCTGCGGGCTGAACAAAGAAAATATAACAGATTCCTCCATCAACGCTTACAAGCGCTGACCGAGGAATCTTCCACTGTCAGAATACCTGAAAAGAGCCAGCAGCTCATTGCCTGTATGCTCTGTTTATTGAAAGACTTTCTGACCGGGTCCTTGGATCAGATTGTTGAGGGTGTCAGCCGAAAGGGTGCCGACAGCAGCACCCACTGTGCGGATTGTGGCCGTTTCGTCAAGAACCAGACGAAATGCGCATCGTGTATGGCCACCTTTAGAGGCATAACTTCTAGATGGAGATTACTGCTGTGATCTCTGCATAGCAAACACTTGGTGCTCTATGGATCTTGTGTCACATGTATAGCGTGTATTAAATGTGAAACAAAGATCGTGTGTGTGTGTGTGTGTGCATGTGTGCATATGTCATCTAAAAACAGATGGGGCTTTTAAGTTGACTACTGATGAATGCAGAGGGATATAGTTAAATAAAATCTTACATAAATCATGCATATAGTAACATTTTGTCATAGTACATTTATTAGGATCGACATACAAATAAAAAACAACATATCCACTCATCTTGTAAATATGAACAATGGTAGGTGTGTACGACATAGAACCTTCCTGGAACCCGTACAGATACAAAATATACATATTTCCCTAAAATCCATTACTTTGTCATCAGTTTCCTTGTAACAATGTCTTTAACTACCTCCGGCCCGGCCATAGTAAAAAAATGGCTGGCCGGGAGCTCTCTAGATCTGAGCTCAGACACGCCCCCCTCGCGCGCGCTGAGGAAATGCCCGATATTTAAAAACAGGCAGCGATGCCTGTTAACATACAAGCGATCCGCCGGCTGTAGATCGGTGCCCGCCCCCCTCCACGGTCCCCCCCGCCGTTGTCCCACTGATCCCGGGCTTTGCTGTGCCCGGTGCGAGCCCGGGATCAGCATGGCATCTGTGTCACAGGGGATCAGAGGGAGATCGGTACACGAGCTCCCTCCGGTCCCCTCTCCTCTGCAAGAATGCGTAATGTGTTGTATATTACATCACTTCCGCATTCTTGTGTCACTCTCCAGCTTCCGGAGCTGGAAAGAAGCTGTGCTTCATCAGCTTCTTTTGGGGGATCCTAGGTGACATTAGGGGTCTTGAAGACCCCTGATGTCTCCATAAAGAGGACCTGTCACATATTTTGCTATCACATAGGGAGGTTTTATTAGCCCTTGTATGTGATAGCAATAAAGTTTAGTGGAAAAACAAAAAGGAAAAAAATTAAAGTCCCCCCCCAAAAAATCTCAAGTTACACATAAAAAAGTATAAAAAAACAAAAACATTTTTTAAAGTCCCCACCCATACATACACGCATGCAAACATGTGTCGGGGCGCATACGTGCAAAAAAGACGATTGCGCCCATTACGCCGCACATGTTACATATCGCCGCGAACGCCGAGTGAGAGCAATAATTCTAGGGCCATCAATCACTGATAACACTAAACTGATGAGCGGTAAAAGCTGTTAAAGTGTCGCCTATGACCAATTTTGGGTATGGTAGTTTTCTGCGATTTCGCAGGTGCGCGCAATTTTAAAGCTTGACATGTTTGGTGTCTATTTACCCGACGTGACCCTGACTTTTATATTTTACCAGAAAAACTGGGTAATAATAAATGTTTCCTAACATAATGTAAAATTAATACTTTTTTTTCCCAAAATTTTCAGTAATTTTTCCTAATTATAGTAAAAAATAAAACCCGTAGTGGTGATTAAATACCACCAAAAGAAAGCTCTATCTGTCCCCAAAAATGGTATAAAATTCATTTCAGTACAGTGTTGCATGACGGAATAAACGTCAGTCAAAGTACCACCACGCTCAATACTGAAAAATGGCCTGGCCAGGAAGGGGGTCTAAACACCTGGTCTTCAAGCAGTTAAACAATTTATAACTAATCATATGCTTCAGTAAATCTGTAATTCTGTACTTTGTCCAGACTTCTACGCGTTTCACCAGGGCTTCATCAGGAAGTTTTGGAGGTAACCTGTAGTGTTTGCATGGATATGATAACAAACATACATATAGCCACATTATCAATCATTTCGACTAACTAACCATACATAACATAACGTTCTTTACTTTAAGAAAAACAAAGGAAATGTTCTTTCTTCTCATAGTACACTTACTGGGGTTGACTTACTAAAGGCAAATAGGCTATTCAAATGTTCCCTTAGCTTAGTGAATGAGGTGAAGTTCTGCTGACTTCTATCATTCAATTTTGTGTAAGCAAAAACACTGTTTTAAAATTCTCCTTACATGTGGTATTCTTTGCAAAATTTATTTTCACTAAATTCACAAAGATAAGGGAAAATTCCCCTGCAAAGTGCAAATTTCCTTCAAAAGGAAACAGCCTATTTAGTAAATCAACCCCAATATCTCACCAACATGCAAAATGCATTAAACCTAACTCTATAACAGAGAATGGCAGTGTTGAGGCATTTTATATAAATATTTTTCAGGATGAAACTGTCTGCATGATTGTGGTAAGGTTAGTCTCCATTCGCAAAGCTTTAACACAAGGATTTATTTTAGCCATGTGACTGTCATGTGACTTTGAATAGATGCGCAAATGAACGTTCTTAGTATATTTTCTTTTTACACCAACTTTAATGTAACACTGAATTATGGCCACTAGATAGAGCTGAGTAGCATAGGAAATAAGTGTTTATTTCCTATGCTTTTTAGCTCTACCTAGTGGCCATAATGTGATACTATATTACATTCCACCTAAAAATAGAATATACTATGAACATTTGTTTTTGCTTCCATTAGCACAGAATTAAGGTTGACAGAGATTCACATGGTGAATGGCTCTGTGAATTGCTTAGAAATAGCCCCCTTAGAGTGTATGTTAACTGTATAGTGTTTGTGATTAAGGATGGGCCGAGTGTTCGATTCGAACATGAGTTCGAAATGAACATCGACAGTTTGAGCGCTCGCCGAGCGCTGAACTTTATGGGATGTCCGCGGTCTGTTCGACCGCGTACATTCCATAATACAAAATGCCTACTGAAGGTCTGATTTGTTAAAGTCTTGCACCTGACCAAAGATCAGGTGCAAGACTTTGCCCAATCAGGACTCAGCGGAGGAGGGGCCTGATGGAGAAAGTTCTCTATCAGGTCCCCCCATGCTGATTGACAGCAGGCGGGTACAATAGCCAGCTTGCTATTGGCTATTGCATTTTACAATATCCAATAGCAGGCTGGGTATGGCTCACAGCCTGCAGACGAAGTGGAGGCAGGGGGGTGGGGCAAAGGAGCCGCGACCGGACTGAAGGAGAGAAGCCGACAGACCGCCGGGACCGCGAGCGGACGGACCAGGGGACCGGAGGCCGGGACAGCGAGCGGACGGACCAGGGGACCGGAGTCCAGGACCGCAGCGGAGGTAAGGGGGGCAGTACACAGTATTTATTACATGTACCGGCAACTGTATGGGGGTCGAACATTCGACCCCCATACACTTGCATTGAGTTCGAGTTCGTATTCGAACATTTCGGCCATTCGAATGTTCGAATACGAACCGAACAGGGGGGTGTTTGGCTCATCCCTATTTGTGATACATGTTTGAAATATTCAAAAACAAAACTATCAAAACAAGATATGAAAATCCACATAGCTCTGATCTAAAAATGTAAGATGTTGTTCTTCATATTGCATACCACAACCTTGCACAGTCCTATTTGGCCCTTAGTATACTCATTTTTGCAAAATAAGATACAGTTTGTAATTCAATAATCTGCTTTATTTTGTGGATTATGTAATGTTGTTAAATTCAGGATAGTAGCAGTCACCTAAATCATTGGCTTCATGGAAAAGAAATAGCTAAACCTTTTGCACCTGCTGTAGGTATGCTGTAGAGATCCAATTTTAACCATCCATGCTGCTGTTGATATGATCCGAGAAAATATATGTTCCAGTAAATTAATTCCAATTAGACATTAATAAATACATTAATATACAGCTAAATATCAAGATAAAAGACTAAGCAGGCTGAGCGAAAAGGTCATCTGGTAGTTTCTATAAAAATCCTGGACACTAGATGGCACACATGTATGGTGTTAGAGACAGCAAAGCGATGTGCGTGTTCCCAAACAATAGCACAATTCAATTTGTTTTCTGTTCAGATTTGTGCATGAATTAATTGGGGGAAAAAAGTCTGTTCTCTTTAGCTAGTGTAGACTTATATTTTTGGGGAAAAACAGTGTCAAAATATATTAAAGTTATAGAAATATGGATTATTACTGTGCTTTATTTACTTTATGCAGGGTGAAGTGTTACAAAGAGCTTTACCAGTGGCATTTAAAGTATAGGAAGACCAATCACTAAAATCTCCTATAAGCTTTAATAGGTTAATGTAGTTTTCAAAAGTAATTGTCAATATTTTTACATATGCAGCTTTTATTTAAATAATACCTGGTGATCCCGCCATGAGGGTCCTTGTTTAGACACTTCCTATAATAGGATGACAATCTGTAGACATGTGCACTGCCAAAAAATTCGTTTCGTTTCGTTTTAAATTCGGATTTGTGTTATTTCGTTTTTCGGGATTCGGGTGTGAAAGTCAATTCGGGTTCGGAATTCGGATTCGGACGAAATTCGGTAGCGTTAGTACGAACGTTCGTTTCGTTTTCTGTTCGTTTCTTATTCGTTTCTTATTCGTTTCTTATTCGTTTCTTATTCATTTCTTATTCGTTTCGTTCGCAGCAAAAGTGACATTTGAGGGGGAAAAAATATTTTTCTCCTTCTCTAATGTCACTTTTCACCAACGAACGAAACGAATAAGAACAGAAAACGAAACGAACGTTCGTGCGAACGCTACCGAATTTCGGAAATGGAAATTCGGATTCGTTTGCATTCGTTATGTCTGTAATTCGGAATTCGGATACATCCGAATGTCCGAATTTACGAAAATTCGTCCGAATTTCGATTCGGAACGAAACGAATCGCACATGTCTAACAATCTGTGTTCCAATTATCCTCCTCTGTAGTTAACCTGTCCCTCAAGCTTCTAATGGAGACTCACATAGCTCCAAATGTCTCTCATTTGGAGGGACATTGCCTCTTTTGGGATCACATCCCTCTATCCATCTTTCCTTCTCAGTTGTCTCATAATTTAGTCAGACCTCTATAAAATTTGCTATTTAATTACCAAAAGAGTTATAGTAGACTAAACCTTCCATCCATCACCTCAACCTCTAAATCATCACTTCTGTGATTTTTAAAAACCAGTATACAGGATACTTACCAACTGTCACCCATTGGAATCTAATCCCTCTGTCCCCTTTTCCTCATTAGCTGTCCCTCTTTTTGGTCCAATGTACAGATATCTATGAAAAGGTTCTATTCGACTACCAAAAGTGTTATTCTGCACTAAATCCTTCATCACATCTCCTAATTATATTTTGAAGAGCCAGTATAAAGAAAAAGTAAATAAAAACCAACAATTCTTTGTTCAACCAATCAATTTTGACCTATAAATTTATTAATGGTCCTTTGCCTGCATACTTAATGATAAAATGTGTCCCTCTTTTTCATCTCAGAAATTAAGAAGGTATGGGATCAGCAGCAGTGAAATGTAAAAAATAAATTATTTTATTAAAACTGTCTATTTTTTTTAAAATGACAGTTATTTATGAGTTTAGTAAAGGAAATGTCATTCTCTTTGGGTTTACATTTACTTTAAAGGGACAGAATTATCCGGATAAACAAAATGCAATAGCTGTACAGGACACGATCACTCTACTATACATATATTTGTATGTTTTATTGAAGAACTGTACTTAATGAAGAACTCCAGGATGTATTCAAATGAACATTCATTTGAATACATTCTGGAGTTCTTCTTTAATGCCATATTTTTCTAACATTCAGGAGAAAAAAAGGACAAATAAATCATGACATAAACACAGGATGTATTGGGTAACTTTATTAATATTTGTATGTTCTTGTACCACAAAGAGTTTATTACAGTGAACTGTAGCACACTGTCAGTTTTATGGTTAGATCAGTAAAATAGAACTGATGTGGCTGCCACCCTAAATATATAAAACAAATATATGAACTACTAAAACGCATGTGGACTTATTTTTCCCATATTTACAATGCATTAAACATAAAGATGAATACATTATAAAAGACAGTGATCTCTCCTTGCTGGAAGTGGAGCTCCCAATCTACCTTCTTGCTGTAATCACACAAGCACTCTGGGACCTGTTTAATCAGACCCCACACAGTCTGCCACTATGGCTTTTGTACCGTGGGAAAAAAACAGAGCAGGAAAGTCAGTATTCATGCAGATAGTGTTTAAGCCAAGACTCTAGTCTTGTAAAGAAGTGATTGCTTACGACTGAATTTACATAATGCCAGCGACAAGCTGCAACAAAATACCCAAAATAAACCTGTCACAAGCCTGAGCAGGTGAAAAGATGACTAAATGTAGCAGAGGTTGCTTTTTATGACAAAATAATCATCAGATCCAGAGATAGAGGCAGATAAATGGAAATCTGCATTTTCCCTGCGAAAAGTGATCTTGTTGGTCCCGACCCTTATTCTTCCCAAACCTTCCTATTGGTACGTGAGGCCACCTATCACATTAGAGGGCCAATAAGAAACCTAAGGAAGCCAGGTCATGCTTGAATTTTATCAGGAAAAAACAGGATTTAACTGTAAGCTAAGAAAAAAGAGCAAAGACAAGAGAAACAATAGTGTTTTCGCTAGGACCTGTTTACACTAATTTAATATATTGCAGTGAATTCTGGGTGAAAAAAAGGTGTTTGCATTGTTTTCCATTTAAACTTTTGCTCCACTTTTAACAATCAGGTTAGTGGTTAAGTACCAGTTCATAGACACACGAGGCTGGAAAATCTGCATGCCCATTTGGGACTGACTTATCGCATATAAGCTATTTATCTCCAAATTTCTCTCAAGTACAAAATGCACAGGTGCTAAAGAGCCCTCTGCACTACGACACACTAACTTACATATACATCTATAGATTGCCCATTTTCTCTAAAAAAAAAAGGTTTCTATAGCTTTACAGAATGGTATTGGTACAGCACAAGACTCGTATTCTCACCAGGAGTCTTGCTTTCCTTAAAATATTTATTTGAAATAATAGAAAAAAACAACACAATCTGATCTAAAACAACTATCTGTGTTAAGGTCACACCATTTACACATACAGTATCAAATAATTTTCCTGAGGCTTGCTTATTCGGATTCAAACCTAAGTCTTGAGCACCACTTTTGGTTGCTCCCTGGTTGACAAAGGATAACCTCCCAGGACCCAAGGATGAGTTTCCTCACATGTAATGCAAACTGCATAATAGCAACAGCTTCCAGCACTATTTTGCAGTAGTCTAAATGTTGTCCTTATTTGTTGTAAATTGAATGAGATCTCCTGTTAAAGAACAAGACCAAACTCTAAATTCACATAAGTGTTGGCAAAACTGTTCAATTTTTACACCAGATGTAAATGTATAAGTTTTTGCAGCAAATATTGTAAAATCACTGAAAGCAACTGACCTAACCTTGACCTTCTAATTGCAATTAAATTTTGCTTTTATATTCTGTGATCTGAGAGACAGCCTGGCTTTCTGGGACAGTTGCCTTTTTACGTTCTATTAAAATAAAAGTGCAATTAGACATAACCTCTGGGGTCATTAGACATAAAACTGCCATGTTATACTCTAATGGCAAAACCACTTCTGATAAGCTGGTGGTAATGAGACAAGAGGAGCAGATCTATTCCCAAGCACCTGACAAAAGGTATTTCAGAAGTCCTAAGAGATGCCCTTTATAACTAGAAGACAAATAAGTCAAGTAATAAGAAGCTTTTTTTGCCTAGATCGGACTGGCCACCTGTCACGGAGCGAAGTTTTTGCAATGGTTTTCTTAGAATGATTTTTTTGTTTCAATCTCAAAAAATTGACAGGCAGCATGAAACTTTATTTTGTTTCCCTTTCGGTTTTCCGTGTGTTAACTGGTATTTACTATTATACAGTATGTCTGAACAATAGAATGGATTCTATTGTAGAAGCATCGTAGTCCAATTTTTATTAAAGCCCAACTGCAGGTAAAACATTTTTCTTAGTTTTGGATAAAGTATCGAAGAGCTAGAATCTATGTCAAATTTTGATTGCTGTGTTTCTCCCTTTGGGTAGAGTTCACCACCCTTTTAACCACTTAAAATCAATAAGAGTAGTGGTCACCAGTGCAGGAAGTAGTAAAACCTCATAGATGCTTTAGTCTTTCCTGCTGTTTCCACTTTTTTGCTGGCTCTATCCTCATTGGAAGAAATTCCAATCACTTCCTGTATCTCCCCTGTCACCAGGTTAGGAAGTCAGGATAAATCTCCTTACTAGGGACACAGACAGCAATAGGAAATGAACAAAAGTTTTAAACCTTCCACACACTATTCTAAATAACCAAAAGGTTTTTTTCTAAAGTTGAGCCTTAACCTGTATGATTTCCGTGATCATAAGGTCTAAAAAGGTTGGAGTTTTGTGTGCTGGAATTTTTTAAAGCAGTAGAAGAAGCTAGAACCACAAGTCCAAGTTTTTATTGTTGATTTGTTTACAGTTATGTCTTACAAAAGCAAATATTGCTGTATTTATCAAATTGAAAACCTAATGTTAAGTATACACCCACCACCAGAAAGTGATACTCACAACTATTGAACTATTCATAAAAGAGCTGCTGTGCCTGATACACTAAATTTATAGAAAAAGAGCAAGAATAAATCATTAGGGTATGCTTGGATCTTAGGCTTGCATGTGCAACTGGGTGTTGGTACAATGGCTGGACCTATCTACCATCAAATAATAATCTGATGTTTAGTGCATGCAGAGTGGTCCTAGTTTGGAGGTTGTATTGAATATGTAAATAATGTTGATTTTATGATTTCTGCTCCTATAAGATGCACCACAGAATGTGCGCATGTTTCAGAAACAATTATTTAAATACAAAAATATATATATTTTGACTTGCTCTTTAAGCAATAAAATATGCATGCACCAGGCTAAATGGCATGTCAGTAAAACCCTGTACGCTATGATGTACAGGTATTTATCATTTGCATTTGTATGTCAAGCAACATTATATGGAATCTCATAAAATTATTAATTCTTGAACTTCTGAGCCTACACAGAAAGGTCTGTGCATGTGCAGTACAATCATCCCCCCACCCCACC